>NW_020170436.1:284245-344361 GCF_000524195.1 Echinococcus granulosus
CACCACCACCACCACCACCACCACCACCACCACCACCACCACCACAGACCAACTGTTTCATTGTTCTAACATCCAACTATTTGGCAAACATTAACGGCGTAAGGCAAGGAGGAACAAAGAACCCAGCTTTTTTTTAAATGATGACTTATGCGGCCATTGAAGAACTTCTGCCCATTTTAGCAACCCCAGTGCATTGTTTAACGACGGGAGAACGTAAGGCTGGTAGGTGTTAGGTAGCACCTACACTCGGGTGGGAGAATTTGGCCCTAGAAACCTGTAACCCGGTGCACCGAGTGCGCAGCACAAACGGGAGCGTCGATACACCACAGAGCTGATCCCCTGAAAATCCATCTAATTGGGCATCTTTTGGTTAAAAAGTTTTCCCAGTCTGTGAAACATTTTGAATGTGCTCCGAGGCGAATCCCTGCCTTCACACATCACTACCAATGTCACATACCATTGACATGAATGCTATTGTCACTCACGTTGCTTGAATGGGAACGAGGACAGCCTATTTTCTTCTTCGTTAAGGATTCAAAGCAAAAGAGGAATTTTTTTTGCCCTTTTAAAGAATCAAACTCCCAAAGTTTTAAAGTCCAGAGCCCCCCGTTAATTCTTACATTCTCTTAATAAAAAAGTGTTCAATCTACTGAAGGTAGAATTCAGTAGTATAGTGAAAGAAAACACATTTCTAAAGTCCAACAAAATTTTTGGTTATTTGTGACAACTTCTTGCACCTTTTTGTTGCACACCTGAAAACTCATTCTAGCCTTTCGAAGTTGGTGACATTAATCAGGTCTTTTTGCATCAAACAAGCAATGGTGTCCCTGTGAGTGTTGAGTGACAGGATTAGCCTGGAGCAGGGAAGGGGAAAGGGTGGGAGAAAAGGATATCCTTGTTGAAAAAAGGCACCGTTAAAACATTTGTGGTGGCACCGCTTCTCAAAAAATTAGTTAACGCTCCCATTAAATGCCAAAATACCTATTTTTATGAATCGTCATTCTTTTGTTTGAATAGCCTCTCAAGCGCGTGGAGGAGTCGTCGGAGCAAAGGAGGTCAGAAGTATTAGAAGAGCTTAGGCGGTTAGTGGCCATGCTAAATTTCGCGAGTACCCTTTGGTGGGATTCAAGCATCTCCTTTTCGATTGAGGAGGTTTTCTGGGGGACTGGGTGCTGTTCCCCCTCTTCTATCTCCATCTTAAGGAGGGAACTTTCCTTGAAAGGAAGGGAGAAAAAAAATGACAGTCATGGATCTACTGTTCGCATTCGCCTCAACTCCTGATTGGTTCGACCATACCCAAGTTTGTGGATCACGAAGTGCTTTCGGTTGGATCCACGCACCACACATGGTGTGGAAAGTGATTTGGTCTGGGACATTTCTCCTCCCCACCCATGTGGTCATAAGTGCATCACCTTTTAACATCTTTCCTTTTCCGAACCCCGGTTTCCGCTTATTTAGTAACCAAGACGCATTGTTCTAGCGCTTACAAACTTGGGGAGGGCGACGCAACAGTTCTAGGAGTGGAGGAGGGTGGGTTAGGGGCAATAAAATAATCTGGAGGGGCCTACAGCCTGGCGCACCAATCCTCATTCCAACAGACCTGACACATGACCAACTAGCCAAAGGTGCTGGATAACGTCAATGGTCCATCGAAGGGGGAGGTGAGGAAGAGGAGAAGAGGGTAGGGGAAGGAATTAGGTATTAGTGTCATTTCAGATGAGGTTCTCTAAGCCCCGAAGCCACTGCCAATGTAAGGCCACTGACAGTAGTGTTATTGTCATATGCCTGCAGAGAAGACCAAATAGATATGTGGAAATAATTAATGAAAAATAATTCTTAATTTCTCTTTTTCCCTTTTTCCTTCCATTCACTTCTTTCTTAATCAGAAGGGAAAAGGGAAGCGGATCAAAGGGACCAAGCAGCCCATAAAATTGTTGATATTGCAGGCTAGCATCATGCCTCATCTTGGTCTTGAGCTCCACTTAATTGTTACATCAACAGTGGGGTTCCCATGGCGCGACAACTCGCCCTCTCCACCAACTGTTGATTGCGATTCGGGGCTTAAAGGACGACTTCTGTGACGCAAAGGCACGGCTTGGGGGATGAGTAGGGAGCACTTAAGTGGGCAGCCAACTTCCCGCCTCCACCACGCGGCGGTGACGACGGCGAGGAAGCGGGCAACCTCGTCGTGCCAGGCGGTTATAACGACGAGGTGGGAGAAAAACAAGCCTCTGGCAGTAATTAGGGAATAGTCCTGCAAAAGGCGAATTATCAAAGTGACCTTTAACATTCGTTAAATTTTCACCTTAAAAGTGCACACAGGAGGTATTTGGGACTTTTTTTCTCCCTTTTCTTTTTGCCCCACGTAATGCGCCTATTGGTCGAAGAGACGAGGATTGAAGGAATTCCTTTTGAAGGGCTTTTGCCATGCTGGTGAAGTTGAGGGGGGACGGATTGAGGGCTCGACACTGCGGGAAATGACCCACTGCTCTCCTCACGTGGGGGGTGGGAGAGACGAATAGGTGGTTAAGTCGTCGACAGTAAAAAGGCTTCTCTATGTCGACCTACTGTTTCTCATTGGCTAAAGAAGTCGGGTTTGTTTTTTTTTAAGATGGCCTGCATGTCACATGTGGAGGGGACCGATGTCCGTACAGAGTAGGGAAGAGGGTGGGGGAGGGATAGCCTCAACCTGCCTTTATGGCACCTTTGTGATGTCATTGCAAAGCTGACCCATGTTTTAATACGCTTTGAGGCCAGTTTTTCTCACCAGCGCATCGCACCTGCATTGTTTCTCTCAGACACCTTGTTATAGAGGCTGGGGGCTTTCTTCACGCTCCCATCCTCCCTTCCCTGAGTAGTTAGGGTCGCCCCTCCCTGACACCAACTTTAAGCCTCAGAGCAAGCTTTTCCCCTTCACCAGTGACTGCCAACATCACATCGGTACAACCTGGCAACAACTACTGCAGGGAAGGCTTTCTCCCCTTTTTTATCGACTCCACCAAGCTTCGATACAATTTCTTCTTGTAAATCAACAAAACTGATTATTTTTTAAAAAATTTTTAAAAGAAATAGTTAAAATTTAATGGAGATTCAAAGAACGTCCGTTGTTAACCTCCAGAGGAATCCAAGTCAATTTTTCTAGCTCCCTTTCCCATAAATGTCAGCAAACGGGTTATTTGTAGCTCATCACTGTTAATGACGTCCTACTTTTTAGGCAGAAGTGTAAAGAAGTTTCCCACAAAGAAAATGACTTCCATCACTGCTACCTTGGCAATCTCTTACCCCCTTCAACCCCCACGACTCTGCACTGAATTTGGGGGGGGGGGGGAGGGTAGATCCCACCTCAAATCGGATGTTCCCTTCTGTCCCCCAGTGACATTTACATTAACCTGTCCCCCCCCTCCTCCAAAACGAGGTCATTTTCTAATAAGAAGGCGCCCCAACCACCCGTTTACTAAACGATTTTTCGCAGTCCGTTACCATGACCTGGCAACGCATATGTGTTCGTGATGTTGCGCGGGGTCAGACAATCGGAGGTAACGGCTGGAATGCGTTGAATCTCTCTCTTTCCATTGTAGAAACAAGTCACCACAATGAATGGCAGCTTGACCACTGCAGACTATCGAGCTTTGGCCCGCACCTGTATGGGTGAGCACTACTGGCCCTACTACGTGGCCTCCATAGTGGCTACCTTCTTTGGCGGTCTGTTGTGGATCCTGGCGTATCGGGTGCTTGTGCGCAGTATCGCCTGGTTCTCAAAGCGTCGACGCATTGCTCGGTTCGCCCACTGTGGTTGGCATGCCGGCGCCAAAGGCGGCAGTGGTGTTGGATCGAGCATCTTCCTCGACGTGCCAGCGAACACCTCGCAACTCTCGGGGCTAGACCAATGGGATCGACGGAGCAACCGGTGCAGTAACCGGGATCGCACGATCACAGTTCGATTTATGCAGGGTGAGTGTGTGTTCCTACAGGAAAATTTGCTTCTTTTGGAGTCGCACGGCATGTCATTCACGTACTGAAGATGTAGGTTGGGAACTAACACATTTAAATGCCTCGTAATTGAAAGGTTCCGCGTACCTTGGCAAATCTAGTGCCCGCAAACTTTACGCCTTCCTTGACAAGCGACTTTGTCCGTCCACCATTGGTCACGTACTGCGGCACGAAGTACGACATCATTACACAAGCCCATTTTATGCCTGCGAAATCGGAAGTTCCAGTTATGCTTAAACGCTTCTAGTAGTGCCACAGATTGAAAGACGTGATTTAATGCCCAGACTGTGTTTTCACGAGCGAGTAGTCCAAAATGTGGCGAGGCTGCCGTTTTTGCGGTGCTTTTGAGCTGCTCTCTGGAAAGGTGGTCTCGCAGCTGGTCCAATACAAATGCTTGTTACCTAAAAAGGTGAATTTTAAACAAGCTAGATAAACAACCAAACTTTTTTTAAATGGTAAAGACAGTCAATTAAGTTTGACGTGTAGAATATTGTCAAATAACTTCTCAACTGTCAAGCCAAAGCACAGCTCGTAAAGGAAATTTAAGCGGTTTGGCATTGAAAGGAGTTCAGTAAAACAAGAAGAACGGTAAGCAATTACTTAGGTCCACGGAGTGGATGCTGCGGATCGGTCACCGACAAAAAAACTAAACAAGCCCGCGTCGGGAATGAGAGATCGACTGGAGGGATTTCAAGGAGGGGAAAATTGCATTCCCTTTTTCCTTTCCGCTTCCCTCCTTTCTCGCTGATACAGTTTTTACATACCAGTTTCCATGCTTACCTGACAGCTGGAGGGTGCCAGCACTACAAAGACCTGGTGGCTTGGCTGCACCATTCCGCAAAGGCACTTCTACGGAAGGATTGCGGGATTGACACAAGCGGTGGTTACTTAATCAGCATGGAGGGGGACGTGAAAAAGTGTCCACATAGCCTTTGATAGACCAGCTGTAAACAGGTCGTGCTAAATCCTACCAAAGCCAACTAAGGTAGCATCAGATTTTGAGACAACTGAGGTTTGATGGCGCCTTCGCCGTGACGTCAGGAGAAGTGGCAGAGGCGACGACATGACTAGTCGTCACCTTTGTAGGCGGTTCCAACCATTTGTTCTCTCCAAGAGGGCCTGGATACCGCAGCAGCGACGCCCTTACAACGAGGATGAATGGACTTGACAACAGCGTGTTTTACATGTCACTTTCTTCTCTCGAATGCGCATCGCCCCGCTCTTTCATACTCAGTTATTTGGGGGCTTGCGTCAGGAAGGTGGTAAAGGAGGTGGGTCATTCAATTTTTATTAAATAATAAAAAGGATTTAATAATCATTGTTCCATGCTACAGAAGTAGATAGCTTAAAATTTGAGCAATCCAATGAATTTTGCAGTGTTTGAGCGAATTTGTTTAAATTAACCGCCTTCTGGGTGAGGTGGCTTAATTGAGAAGTGAGCAAATTGCCCTCAACTTTGCTGTGGTAAAAAGAGGACAGTGAAAATCAGTTATTTTTTTGCGAAAAAAGTAAAAAATTTCAATTATGGTGCCTATTAATTTTGAATTCTGATTTGGAGTAGTAAAAGAGTGATATTTTTAACCGAGAAGCCCTGTTATCGCCACTGCCTTGGAGTTACGCCAGGAGCGAGGTGGTCCGACTCACCCACTTTTTTGACAGTGCCAGGTTCCTCTATGAAGAGGTGATGGCGCTGTCAGTCTGGATAGACCATCGCAGGAGTGGTTAGGCAGGACCAGGTAAAATTGTGCCAAATAGACGCCATGCCATCAAGAGGGTGAATATGCACTCACAAAGGGTGAAATGTTCACACAACTTATCGAACAGTCCAAGTAACTAAGCAACATTTATGCCCCCATCTCAGGGTTTCATCACCCGACCACCTGTCCCCTTCCCACGTGATCGTCTAATGCTGAGACTGTCTGCTCCTCCCTCTCTCCCCCCGCCTCGCGTTGTAACCACGGCGAGGGACATTTAAGCCGTAACCGTGGGCTGGCCTCCAGGTTGTGCATTATTTATGGGTGGGCAATTGTGTCTGCATTCCACCCGCCTACATGCTCCCGCACGTGCCTACACTCGAAGGGGATAATAACTTTCTGGTTATGAGGTGGTACCACAGAAGTTAGTGGATCGTTTAGGGGTGACTAATGCTATGTTCTTTTGTCTGACGAACGTTGGAATGCAAAAAACCACTTCCTATCACTGGTTAGTCACTCAGAGAACGATTCAAAGTGCACAATGCTTCTTTGACGCATATCATCATCTGTTGGGCAATGGTATGTGAGGTCATTTGCTAAGCCTCCACGGCTCTCCCTCTCAAAGTGGCATGGCTCTGTTGCCACGTAATTGTTTAGCATCAGGAGTAGAGGGATCTTCTAAACATGCCACTTCCATGTTCCTGGGGTGTGCCCTGTTGCTGCACATTCTGCAGACTCTAGGAGAAACTTCTGCATTGTTGGAACGGAGGTCCGAAGAACTGCGGTTTAACTTGAAGTCAAAAATCATACTTTCCAAAACCCTCTCCCAGCGAAAATCCTCCTCTCATGAGAAAGTTTACTCTGAGGTAAGAAAACCAAACCTTTGCAATGACTTTGAAATATTAAAAAGGCGAGCAGCTGCCACCACAACTTTTCAACTTTTGGGATAATAAACACGGACTTACAGTGGAACGTTATTTTGTCAATGGACTACTTAGAATGTTTGGATGATAAGTGGGGCTTTCTCCATAAAAGTAATTTACGAAGCTCGTTCAAGCCAAACAAGGACTCCCAACTTTGGGGAAGAAAAGGAGAGAATAAAATTTAAAGGGTAGAAGCTTCACCTCCTTACCTGACACCGAAGGATCGAGCAGCACGGTTGAACCACCTCAGAGCATTCTACCTCCGATGACGCCTTCGTGTTTAATTGTGAACATTTGGAGACCTTCATGTGGGGTTGCTTCCAGAGAGAGAGAGAGGGGGTATTTATCAGTCACACCTCAAAGAAGAGTGTGCTCCACACGTTGAGGTTTCTTGAAGTAGCCATCGAGGCTGATTGCAAGCGACATCGTCACGGCAACATCTTATTTTATCGAAGTCCCAATTTGACTTGAACTCACCTCGCATATTAGCTTCAATATTTTAACGAGCATTTCTTTACCTTCACAGGCTACTCCACTGTTTGTGACTGTCTCCGAGCATCAGCAATCCGTCTTCTGAGCTACCAGTACTTTACCGGTCGTACTTTCATTGCTCTCTCTATGTTTCTCTCCCTTGCCTCCTTCGGTATCTACGTCTCGGAGGCGAGCCAATGGCCCAATGAGATTGAGAAGTGTGGCCATAAGGGTCGAACTCATCGTCTCCTCGACTTCCTCTTCAACCTCTTCTTCCTCCTCCATTTCATTATTCGATGGGCAGCAGCCGACAATAAGCTGGTGTTTTGGGTCGATCCCTTCTCCCTGCTGGACTACTGTACTGTTCCACCATGCCTCCTGGCGTTTGCGCTACAGAGATCGTGGATGGGACTGCGTTTTATGCGCATCTTTCGGCTATTTAATTTGGCCGAGGTGCTGCATAATTTGAATATCATCAAGTCGGCCTCGGCATTGCGTTTCTGCCAGCTCACCTCCTTCTTCTTCGCGATTTGGTTGGCTGGTGAGCTCCCATTTGTTGTCTTACTCTACCCTCACCGACCGCTTATCAGTCGCCCCTCTTTAAGCCTATAGGGTTTGGGTTATTCCTGCAGGATTTGTAGGATTTGCACCGGAAACTTTTTGGAAATCATCAAAACAAAAGCAAGGATTCCAAGTACTTGTAGGCCTGTCTGTTTGTTGATGCAGCACCTTGCTGCCGCTGCCGTTGCATTCACCTGAGGAGTAGCTTTAAAGTGACGAGTGTAGGCCGGAACGAACTCCCAGTTTTGATTTGAATACGCCTTGCACAAGCGTATAGAAAAGATGGGAGACTAGTTGTACTGGCAGAGCTCCGATATCGACGACGCAGAAGCTGTGTCACACATAAATTTAAGGCTCCACTTCATTGCGTACCATGCAGGTGTATGACCTCTATGATGGCGCCTTGGTTCCCTTCAGCAGCCTTCGGGTGAAGCAAAGCCAACGGAGAGAAGGGTAAATGAAGGGGTAATTGTAAGGCAGCGTAGAAAAGAAAGAGGCTTTTTTAACTCGGCGATGGCTTAACAGATCTGACTCCAGGAACATGTTCCTGTCTAATCTTCTGGAAGTTTCTCCTTTTCATGTATACTTCCTGAACATTCCAAAGAGTCGCGCTTCCTCATAGTCCCTCCTGATTGGCTGATCATGGCTAGAAGGTCAAGGTCAATTGTTCACTATAGGCAGGCATAAGTGGGACGACTCAGACTTTGGCAGTCGCCACGTGCCATCCGCCGGCTCGTACACACTCATCGGTCGATAAAACCATCCGATCTGAGAACTGACCAGGCGTTGGGAACTAAAAGGTCTCCCGACTGCACACGCATCGAAGAGGCTCCAGTCCAATGCCAGGCCGCCACTTAGTCGATAACACCTGACCACCTACAAGACTCCATCTGTCGTAAAAAGTTTTGGATTTTGACTCGTCGACTGACGAGTCATAATTGAGTTATAACCCATCAGTCTTAAAATCTTCCAAATGACAGAGAAGTAAAAAACTTCACGGTAAAGGTTAACCTCCAGAAGATTTATGGCGTAATTCTATCGTCCACTTGGACCCAGGGAGAGTGCTGCAGAACTGCGGAGATTATCGCGACAGGCCAATGCATGACGGAAATGTCTACAAAAGAGATAAAGGGGGGAGGAGGCCTCCCAGATCGGCTCAAATGGCAAGACGGCAAAGCGGACAAAACAAATTCGCAAGCGCTCCTTTCGCCCCGTTTTTTACCCTCTCCAAATGTAGGAGGCGGAAGACATTGACGAATGGTTGCTTTAGTTGGGCCCAGGCGTGGCGCCTTTTCGAGAATTTGATTTTGACAAAAAATATGAGCGCGATAGTTTTGGCAAGTAAAATGTGGAAATTAGTTAGCAGACCTTTTATAAGCCACCTTGAATCAAGAACTTGAGTGTTGAACTTCGATGCATTGGGAGGGGATGTTAAAGTGAGACGAGATAGCGGTTTCTGAGGCTGAGTAGCCTGGATTTCGTCGATCTCCAAGCCAGGGTAATCAGTAGCCAAAGATCACGATACAGCTGCCTTTATCTACTGAGAGGTGCGAGCAGGCGAGGCGGTACTGCGTGATATCTGAAGCGGTAGTGAAGAGCAATGAGGACAAAATGTGTTCAAAGTTGCTTGTTTATAGCATTCTATTGACCTTGACCTCGTAGCAACTACTGGATGAGATCATGACACTCTGGAATGTTTAGGAATTAGCCATGAGGGTGGAAAGCTCCAAAATCCCTAGACAGGAACATTTTCTGAAGCTGTTGACATCCTCAGTATTCCCACCCCTTCCAACGATTCCACTCTGCACCTTCGCAAGACGGTCCAGGCTGGATTTTTTTCCTCCATAGTCTTCTGTGAAGCAAAGTTCACTTGTGGCTGCGGTGTCTGGAAGATGTCCAGCCATATATCCATCAGTAGAATACCATGGTTAACTTCTAGTTCCATGGTGTGTCGCGAAACGGAATCAGTCGAAATGCCGTTTTCGATCTTGGCGTCAAGTCTAACCCACAGTCTGAGGAGATTCCACTACCACCCTCGCAGCCAAAATATCTCTGAGGATGATCCACCATCGCAACTCAGGTGTCTTGTCTCGCGGATGTGAACATTGGACCAGAACGAAAGAAATTGACTTATTGCCTGGCTAGGATCATTCCATATTCAGGCAGTTTGTGGTGTAAAATACTTGGGAGGAGGGAAAGGGGATCATTCTTGCTGTCATTTAGGAGCATCTCTATTTAGAAGATCCAAGGTGACAGGGGTTTTCAAACTCAGGGAAGGGGATCTCTTCTCCACAATCAAGAATAAAGTGTGTGCATGTGTCTTCGGGGTAGTGAAGTGCAGGGGGACCTCAGGTCTTGCGTACTCGACAAATTGTAAATACCTGCAGAATGTTTTGATTTAGGGGGTGAAAAAGTCATTTTAACAGGGAATACGTTATTTGGGAAACAGGGAGGAGGGGGTGAAAACATCGTCGTTTAGTTGGCGGTGGATGCATTTGGCGCAACCAATGGCCACATCTCGGCAGAAAAATGTGTCGCATAACTGTGGTGTTGGCAGCGAACGTGATAGATTGGTGATTTGGCTGTGGAATCATAACAATCATCCACGGCAAATGTCTTACATCTGTGGCCTTTAGGTCTGAAAAAAATACCTAAGGAAAAGCGGCTTTTTTGTTCAGTCAGAACGACTTTGCTTCCTACTGCCCCTAAAATAATCCCCTCGTCCCTCCGTGTTGTTTTTGAAGATGTAAATTCGGGTAGAGGAATGCACAGAAGCCTATTTTTACCGTAAAGCACGAAGGTCCGAGAGACGGATGAGTGTCTATGATTCACTGCTTTGGCACCATTTCAATGCGCTGTTGTCATTAAACACCAGCACCATATGACCTTGAAATTATGACACTTTTTGGGCCTTCACAAAAAGTAGGAGTAACCCTTAGCACCATTTAAATACGGGGGGAAAGTCTGCAATATTGATTCCCTTTGGTACTCTATAGGAGCTGGGATGATATTCCTGTTGGAAAATACTGGCGATTTCTTCACCTCACCACCCTACGACAATTCAGTTCGTCTGACCTACGGCCAGTGCCTCTACTTTGCCATTGTTACCATGTCAACTGTCGGTTACGGTGACATCACGCCCCAAACGGCGTTGGGTCGTATCTTCACCAGCTTCTTCATTCTGTGTGCTCTCGCTGCTTTCGCCTCTTGCATCCCTGAGATCGTTGAGATGTTCCTCGCCTCCAGTAAGTATTCCGGTGCCTACGCCTCCAGACCGGGACGTCGACATGTTGTGGTCTGTGGTGATGTGACCACAGAGTCGGTGAAACACTTCTTAGACGACTTTCTCCACCCGGATAGACGTAGGACCGATGTGGAGGTGGTCTTTATGAACCGATCAAAACCGGATCTACGGCTGCAGAGTCTGCTGAGGCGACACTTCTCCCGAGTGAAGTACCTAGAGGTGGGGTTTTGAGATCCCTTTCTTGCCTAACACAGCAGCGTTTGTTGTTTCTGCGTCAGAGGTGAATAGTGGAGAGCTACTGCAGTACTTAATGGGCAGATCAGGCTATCCAAGACCAGAGTTTCAAGCATTAAAGTAACTACTGAAGATAAGAGATAAAAAGTCACCGCAGACAGGCTTATCACCGTCAATTTTTTCCACTTTTGTGTGTCTGAGCATTGCGTAGGACTGGACTGGCTTAAGACGTATGGGACGTCTATCAGTAATTCGTGTGTGGAACGCCTACCACGGTCTGCTACATGCATTTCCGCAATTGTCAACTCAACAAGTTGAAGATGCGAGAAGTGGTGGAAAATCAGTAGTATTATTTCTAATCTCTTTTTGCCCCAATTTAGCACACCAACTTATTGCCTCCCTGAGCTTCGTAGCCTTTGCTGTGGAGTCAGTTACAAGTGATAGAGCGGCACATCTCGTAGACCCGCTCAACGCGGTTGATGAGAACCCTCGAGTAGTTTGAAGTGGTCAGGTCTCGTAAAACCAAAGCTTCTCGAGTACGTTTTACGATCTCTGATCTTCCAGAATGCTCGTTCCTTTAGCTGGGGTCTCCAGAGGTAGCAAACCCTTGCATTTCGGATAATTACTGATGACAACAATTCTTTTGATCAGTGCAATTGTTTCTGCCCGAAAAAGCAAAAAAAGCTGGTGCAGCTATTCTCAAACTGAGACTGTCCTACACCGAGTGAGTCGTTTTGACCAGTTGACATGGGCACACGGGTTTGGTAAACCCAAGAAAAGTGTGTCACAAATACACGACGAGTGTTTTTGTGCCAATAGGTAGGCTCGTCCATTTTTATGCATCCGTAGAAATTACAAGTGATTACAATGGCATCTTCATCATTTGGCTAATTTACGTGAATTATTTAGTGCAATGGATATCCTGTCATAAATATTTACCTTCTTCTCTGGCCACCCAGGGATGATTCATCCGGCCAAACAATATCCAATACGGGGTTTTTGATGCCTCCTTGTACCCTACACGATGTTAGGCAGAAGGTGGGAGTAAAAAGAACCTGCCTACCTTTGTAAGCTTTTCTGAAATCGTGACAATTACTTTTGTAGGGAGGGGGGTCATTAATCACCTGTGCCCGAGTGGGTCCCACTGTTACTCGACAATCTGTCAGGTCGGGTGTCTTTGTAATTTATTAACGCGTGCTGCTACCCTGACATGAAGGTAATGACTAAGCTCTCACTCTAACTGACAAAAGAGGGTAGGTAGAGGAAAGGAGGGGCAAAGGTGTTCCATCCATTACTGGGTAGGGTGAGCAAAAATGCTTACTTTGGCAACATTGGCACCTCAGGGTGAAGATGGGACTCCCTCTTGTGGAGTCGTTGTCAATGCGTGCACGGAACGATGACTGCAGTGGTGTGAAGTGCGTGGTGAGCCTCAGACGGCTGAACGGCTGCATTCACAAGCCGCGTCCTGCAAATGCTGTCCATCCTCTAAATTGTGACAGTACGTACCTAACCGCGCTTGTCACTCTGATCTGAATGATGCTACATTTGTCCTGTTAAACAAAAAAGAAGTCAAAGCGTCCGAGTTTCTGCTTTTCTGTTAGTCGGTTAGACCTCCATAGAGCTTAAGGGTGTCATACATGGGGATCGTAGATGGCCTCTTGTAATTTCTTCAAATGTTTCCTCCAACTTTCGTGAATCAATTCCGCAATAGATTCGTAGCGCGCCGCATTCGGGACACCAAAATATAGTTCTTCCTGAAATTGTTTAATCCACAACAGGGGAAACACCATCCCTACCTTGGTCACACACGCCTGTAGTTACCCGTAATGGTTACACCATTATGCCCTCAAAGGTGTTACTTGCATTACCCTTTTTCAGCCATCTCAATCTCTCCTTTCTCCCGCTCTCCCTCCACCTCCCCGTGACAAATAACTGGTAGTTCACCTAAATGGCCGCCAGTATGGTAGGCAAATGTGGTTACATTATGTGTCCAGACAGGATTAATTTCTTCAATTCCAGTCTCCCCTGGGTCCTACGTGACTTTGCTGTTCAAAAAGGGGTTACATGTCTTTCATAAATTAGCATTTAGTCCCAAAAGGGACACAAAATCGAAAATGAGTGTCTGTAATGTTCTAAAGAGAATTGTGCAGCCTTTCAAAAGGGAGACTTTCACTGTTTGAAGGAAAGGCTTAACGACAGCTATCACGAACAGTCATAAATCAGCGTCCAAAATGGGACAAATGTGCTTTTAACTGAGGTCTAACAGGGACTTTGAATGAAGTACCTACATATACTACTGAATTCCACCTGAACTACTTGCTACAAAACACCAAAATGACATCCTTTGTCAATACATTTTTTCCAAAAGAACTTTTTTCTTTAACCATATCTTCTGATATTTGTAATTAGATGATCGAAAACAATTTTTTCCCAACACTTATTAAATTCTATGGGTAACGCTGACCATAAAAAATCCCTCACTTCGGAATCAACAGTGCTGATTAATTTTCCCTAAATTTCCCGTTTTTTCCCTTCCAACTTGTGCACAAAGAAGCAAACATTGCTGCAATATCCAAATCATTGCCAGAAACGCCATGAGATATGGCGGCCCAGAGAGAGTTTTGTTGCCAGCGTTGGGAAGGGCCAGTGGCGACCAGGAAGTCCTCGTAGATAAACAGAGCCGACAACTTAGCCAACAATGGCATTACTACCACCGTCATTGTCGTCCTTAATGATGACAGGCATCAGAAAGTTGGACCTTGGGGCGTTGCGGGTAACGACAGGCTAGAGGGAGACGGCAGAATCAAATGTCTGAAGTGAAAAGGACGATTAATATTTTCCAGGTGGAAATGAGGAGGTAATTGTCCCCCTCGTAAAGCGAGAGATTTTTGTGGCTTAAGGAGCTGTGCCGCAAAGGCTCGCCTTTATTTTGTGCAACGTACTTTGTTCGTCAACCTAGACTACGGGGATAAACGTGACAGTTGAAATAATATCTAAGTATTTAGAGGCTCCTTTTTTCCCATCATATGGCATTGCGAGGTGCCTCAACAAAGGCCTGGAGCCCTAATTCTTATCTTAAAAAACCAAGAATTTGTTGCTTGTCAAAAAGACAGTTGACAGGTAGGACAAGGTAGGTGACAAGTCCCTGGATTAAGAATGAAGTAAAATACTTCCCCTTCTTGATAGTCAAGCAGAAAATACATTTGAGATCGGTCTATTTGATCCGATACGCACTAAAGTTGGGCAAGGAAAACCTCTTCTTCTTCATGAGGTAGAGACAGGACTTTTGAATCGATTGGAAAAAGGTTCTATTCCGATTCTTCCAAGACTGTACAGCACTTTAGATGGGAGAGAGAGGAAGAGTGGTAGACAGCGGCTCTTGGATCCCAGTGGCAAAACACTTCGCAGCAAGCGCTTGTCTACCTCAGAAGAATGATAGACTGCACGATTGGCTCCCTTAACGGGTAAAATGCCTTTAAATGACTTTTTTAAACTTTTTAATAGGCAAGAGCAGTCGAAATGTTGGTAGTTGAACATCCTCACTTGGGAGCCACGCCCTTTAAGTGAAGGGAGAATTGCTTGTCAAGCTATTGGCCAGTAAATGCGCCCCTAATTTGTCAAAAATTACTCTAAAATATGTTTACGATAAATAATTTGGGGGTTTATTTCCCATTTTAGCACTTAAATATTCATGAGGATTGGGTATTCCATAAATCATTTTTAGATAGCAAAAATTTGTGGACAATCAATTTTCAATATTTAAAAGACAAAAAGGAGAGAAATGCCGACTATCTTACATGGCAAAAAAACCATTTTGCGACTAAATAGAGGAAAATTTATTTGTTAGGCATCTTTTTCCAGACCAAACAAATGCCTGGAAGTAGTTCAACTTGACCGCAGTGTCCGTGATGGGCGACAGGGGGATCTAAAAATAGGCCGCCAGTCATGGAGGACAGTGAACTTATCCGTGGGAGTCCACCCTGTCCCCACCTCCCCCCTCCCCCACGTAAAACATTTGTAGGTAGGCGAATACAGACAGCGCCAAGTGGACCCACTTATGCGGCGGCATTTAAGGCTACCCAGGGAAAATTTCCAGTTTGATTAAACATAACCCTTTGAGGAAAAAAATCGCCAACTTTCGTGTGGAATAGGGGAGCAACTTTAAGTTGATTTCTGGATGGACTAAATTGGATTGGTGCAAGGATTTGCTAAATAATCAACTGTGGATGAATTACCTTCATTGTCTGCTTTTTTAAAGAGAAAAAACTTTTAGGAGATGGTTTTGCTCCAAGTTGAGCCCGCTCATCCAGCCCATGACCTTCAAGTTGTGGGGACGCCAGGCTGTTTGATCATTTGCGCTGTTGTCAAAACACACTTCACAAGTGGTGGGGCATGCTTTTGTTGCCACAGTACAAGGCGGTTGCGAACCTTTTCACGGTCTTTTTGATATCTCCCCCCCCCCCCCTACCTTTGGCATCTGGTAGGACTAAACAAGGACACTGTGTCATGTTTTACGGGCCAGATTTATGAGATTATTTGCTTTGTGTAGGCGACTTTTGAAAGTTGTGCAGTCTGCGGCTAACCACCACATCAATGCAATTCTACCAGACTAAATTAGCCCCGGGAGAAAAGGTGTATTTATCCACTTTGTATCTTGACATCTACGCCTTTTATTTCAAAGTATCGCTTGCATTTATCATGTGTTTTAAGCCGTTCAAGAAGACAAAAGGGGACAGCTGAAGGTAGTAAATATGCCAGTTTTTTAAGCTCTTCTGCCTAATATACTTACTTTGCCTCTAGAGACTTTGTTACTAAGGTCCATGCACATGCGTAAGCAGCTTCACTACGAACGAAGCGAAAAGACGGGTGAGTTGGTAACCATATCTGGTGTGGAGTCCAAATCGTCGGGGCTGGGGGGGGATTGACGTAGACACTTCCATCACTTAGCTGTCGCATGATGTGTACACCCGTTTCCTCAGTAAATGCGCACTAGAGCTGCCCGTTGACAGCATGTCACTGTGCCAATGACCCCAAGGTTGGCGGGGACAAAAGAGCCTGTATAGTTAAGGAGATGCTTTGACGTGGTGTTACATATCGTTGGCAGAATGTGATGGAAAAAAGGACTTTTTGTGTAGTCAATCATGATTGGAAGCGGTGCGACGCCTACATCAAATCCAGTCGGTGTCAAACGCTTCAACAATGATCCTATTTCCTTAGGATTAAGGTTACACTAGCACAGTCTCTAAATGAAAAAGTCACAAGGCCAACTTACCTCTTTTCCTCATTTCTGTTAGGGCACCGTGATGAGTCACGTGGACCTCGATCGAGTGAACATGTCGACCGCTGATGCCTGTCTAATTTTAGCGAACAGTCGAGCAGTAGATCCGGCCCAGGAGGATGCTGCCAACATTATGCGTGTGGTTGCCGTGAAGAATTACGCTAGCAACGTTCGTGTCATCGTTCAATTACTGCAACAATGCAACAAGGTGAGAAAGTGACCGTTTTTTGTTTTGTTGTACCCCTTGGTTGGAGCATCATTCCGGACAACCTCTGTGATAACTCGTCTGCGTCGTTCATTCCAGAATTATTCCAATGAAATGGTCTGGAATGATAGCCGTGCAATGAGTGCCCTTGCCATGGATGGTTTTTGTGATATTTAACCTTATTTTGTAGGTACCAGTAGTGTCCTACAGTGAGCTTGTTTCACGTGTCAATGGTATATCATGGAAGCACTTACCCCGGTGCAAAAAGCTATTCTTTCAAGTCTCCTCCTAATCTCACTCCTCCACTGTATTTCATTGCTCAGGCCCCTTTTGAGTGGTTATAATACTACATAACCTCTCGATAAACTCACCTAAACCAGCGCGTCACATATTTGCGACACATGTTCGCCATCAGCTTTTGATAAACACTTTCAGTAAATTGTGTTTGATGAGGTAGTTGAACTCTCTCTGAGGCCGATCTCCTGTAAAAATGAAAGTCCAATTTACCATTATCGAACTTTTCCCTTTCTCAATGGTTCGAAGCCTTGCCTCTATAAGTGCCACCTGGTCTGCTGAAATAAAAGTCTCCTCTGCAGCCTTCAACAGATCTCCAGTGTAGGAGTGAGATTAGACCGATGTGTGGCAGATCTGTGACTTTTTGGTGAGATGACGAGTACGTATCGTCTTGACTTGGTGTATGAGATTCCTGCGACTGATTTGGGAAAAAAATAATCAGTATTTCAATCCACATTGTATGGATTACGGACGAAATTAGGTCAAAAAAGCAGGTCGAAATCATTATGCTAATTTTGACAACTTAGGCCACGGACTATTGGTCACAACCATATCTACAAGCAGTGATTATTTTTTTGCTTTGGTTTTATCCAGTAACTAAAAATAACTTTTCACATTGCCATACAAATCGCTGGTAAAACCCTAAAAAATAAGCTCATCTAGTGAGGACATTTGAGAAAAATTAGGGCGTTGCCATGTTTTAAATCACTCAATAAAAGCAGGAGTTTAAAATGCGCTTTTTTTACTTTTTCTGGTCATGAAAGTGAATGTGCGCCTGCTTTTGATGAAATCTTCTTTATAAATAATTACGCTTTGGCATTGAAATAGTTTTTGTCCATCTCTTCTCATTTGGTAAACAAAATCTACCCATTTTGCCAAATTTTATCCTTTTTTTAAGCTGGTAGAAAGAAAGCCTTTTTTCAACGTTACTTTGGAGGAGAATTTGAAATAATAGATGCAATGATAAATGAACAAGACCGACACCTGGTGGACATACACATCATCCAGCATTAGCCAAAATCACCCAAATTAACACTTCTCAAAACATTAACAGAATTAGATTGAGACATGACCCCTCTTCGATGCACAAGTCTCTCTGATCCTTTTAATATTCCCACGTGTACAACCACTTCATTTTTCTGTGTTCCAAATTGGCGCGGACTTGGGTCCTGTCGAGTTTTCAACCAGAGTAATCAATCGACGCAGGCTTCCATGCAGGCGTCTTTGCCGACTGGTATGAGCTAGCTGATATTGCGGACCCGATACATGACTTGATAATGGGGAATACAGGCGACACAGTAGTTTTCAGTCTAGATTATTTATGACATTTGATCGACCTTGGCCCTACACTAAATACTGGCACACTCAAAGCACATCGGCATTTAATTTGGCCAATCAGAATGGTGTAGACGAGACCACAGCCACAAATACGGATCACAGGTATCCCCTAACGCTTTGTTCAACTGCATTGGGCAAAGTTCCATCTAATTATAGTACCAAGTCACTAGATATGAGCGAAAAAACTTCAACAGTTGATTTTTTTCTAGATGGCTGGAGTGATTTACACTTCTTAGGTTCTGCCAAGGAGGATTTTCTTTTTGGGACAAGTCCAAATGGACTATTCCCATTTGTTAGAGTTAATTGCAAAAATTAAGTTGAAATGTTTAAAAAGTTTTTTTTTTCAGAAACACTTTAAGGACTAAACGGTCAAAATGGAATCAAGGGAGATAATTAATATTGCTCTGCAACTTCCCTCTGGAAGGTCAATTATTCTTACTCTCATCACCCTCGAAATCGTAATGATGAAATAAAAACGAGCGCTATTTCTTACTAAAGAGGAAAAAGTGACATTTTCTTCAAGATTGGGCATTGTCGACAGGTGTGTTTGTACTCGCCTCCCTTCCCAAACGTACTCAATATGCAGATACAGTTCCCCTCTAATTTGGCTGCCTGTGGGTGGTTGAAAGAGCTAAAAGTGGTGTGGCAGAGGTATAGGACTGTGGACATCCAGCCAGCCACAATCAAGGCCATGAGGAATAAAAGAAGGTATTTTTCTTGAACTCACGAAAGGATATGGATGACAATTAAGAAGGCTGCAGGGATGTGCCCTGGGTACTCTGCTACATGACGGCCATACGGTTGTCAGGTGGGTGTCTGAGCGCCTTTGGCCTCAATGCATCATGGTCCAGTAAACTTGAAGAGGGTGACACTTTTCTGCAACAGACAAAATAAAATGAATTTCCAAAGGTTTATTTCCTTCTTTAGCTTCAGTCTTCCATTGCAGCAATGCGGTTTGGAGAAGGATGATATCGTTCCACGTGCGCAGCTAGGTGAATAGATTGATTACGTGACCTTATTTGGGTGCCCATACCAACGTCTATTTTCAGGTATCCCATCATCGGCACACATCATTTTAGCGTTACTTTGTTTGCCTAAACAAAGGGATATTTCCTCCTTTTTACTAGCATTACAATCTCATGAAAAGCGTGACCACTTTTATATACAAAAATAGTGCTATAAAAAGGTCAGCACAAAAGCATTTTTCATTACATGTACAAAAATAGATCAAGAAATCTTCATAGTAAGATTAATTAGGCAGTTTTAATCATATCTGCTGGGGTAGATGAATTGAAATTACGTTGTCATGTCGAAAAAGGTTTTGCTTATCTACGTCGTTTAGCTTCCTGTTCTTTGGCCTCCAAATAATTCGGCAGTTAGGGCAAAAAATGATATGAAAGCCAATAACCTTTTAATTAATCCCACAAGAGTAATTGGTGCAATAAAAAAAAAACAACTTTTCTGTTCCATTTTTTCTTCCTCCACTCCGACCGCGCACTAGCAGTTGCGGTTATTACTGCTAGCTCATCAATCGATATTCTGGTGAGTTAGTCACGCGTGCCGGCAAGCTGATTAGTTCTTACGCCCGATGGCTAAGCCAATAAACGCTCTATCACCCGCTCATTGGTCGATTTCTTGTGCCTGGTTTAGTCACCTGAGTGGTTGAGTAATATTCCGCCAATTGACAGAGCGAAAGGCAAGCAAATAATCAATAGATCGATAAAACATGAGTCACACAAGATCACCTCTAAGTGGAGGTGAATTTAGTGGCAAAGACAGGATTAAATTAATTTGAAATAATTCCTTCTGTTTACTTCTTTTGCTATTCGCAGTCCCATCTCTTAAATATCCCTACGTGGAACTGGCACGCGGGAGATGAGATCGTCTGTTTCTCCGAGCTCAAGCTCGGTTTTTTGGCACAAAGCTGCCTTGCACCAGGATTCTCCACCCTCCTCACCAACCTCTTCTCAATGCGCTCCCTCCACGGTCAGGAGGATATAGCTGGCGCTGCTATTGCCATCGAAGACGTCACTATAGCAACCGCCGCTAACACAACTCTCGCTGTGACCCCCACCGCGGACGGTGGTAATGCAGATCAACAGGACGTTACTGAAACCTCCGAGAAGAAGCTGCATGCCGCAGCGATGCCAAGTCTGGCTTTGCGCTTTTCGGAGAACTTTCGAAAGCTCTACAACAACTCGCTTCGACGCAACCGAAAGGGTGGAAGTGGATCACAGGGTTTAATTAATCTTCATCGTTTAGAGAGAGGTCTCACGCTCTCAGCAGCGAATGCAGAGGCTATGGCTGCAGCCAATGCTCCCTGGCTGAGAGAATACCTTCATGGCGTGAGTATGGAGCTCTACTCGGCGGATTTCTCCTCCGCATTTGATGGGATGACCTTTGCAGAAGCAGCCAAGGTGTGTATGCAGCGGTTGGAGTTGATGTTGATTGCAATTTTGGTACAAAGTGCTGAAGAGGAGGGAGATGGGAGCACTGAACACTACCCCTACTTAGTGATTAACCCACCCTCGACTCCACATTCAATTATTCATAAGGGAACAATTGGATTCTTCATTTGTGATTCACAGGTGAGGAACACGAGTGGGAACCTGGGTATTACCACTGCGGATAAAAACTGAAACTGGGGAGTCTTGCAATTTTTTTGTTTCTGTCTTCAGGAGATTGCCAGTCGTGTCACAAACTACTGCCTGCGATGTCACAATGACGCCACGACTGTTGACCGAATTCGCAAATGTGGCTGCAAGACCCAGGGCTTTCGAGAGCGAATTCGGAACTTGCGGGACCGAATCTCGGCCGAAATCGGGGATAGTAGTCGGACCAGTAGCCGAATGGCGCCGACCTCTCCTGCGTCGTTCAATCAGTCGGCTTTCAAACTCTTTCAACAATCTGCTACGACACCTCTGTCACCGTTGGAAGTATCAGAGGTGGTCGAAAAGTCGATTAAGGGAGAAAACGGTGCAAATAAAATTGATATTACTGGTAAGTGGTGCTAGGCTAAGGGGAATCCCAGTTAACCATAGTCTAGACTATGACACAAGGTCACGTTGATGATGATTTGAAAGTGTCGCCTGCTGAAACAATGGCCACAGATGGATGTATAAATTGATGGGTGGATAGATGTGAATGCGAATCTTGTATTCTATCATTTAGGCGTCTACTACTGGTGTCCAAAGCGATATCTAAGTTGCGCAATCCTTCCAAACAACCACAACGTGGAGAGTGAGATTTCCGAAGTTGAAGCCAGCAAGTACCTTCGAAACCACATCCTCGTCTGCCTCCTAGTTGGTGAAAAGGCTCCCCGTCTTGGCCTTCGATCCTTCGTCCTTCCTCTGCGCGCCAGCAACATTCCAGCCCATGAACTGCGTCCCATAATCTTTCTCACCTCGCATGAGTACATTGCCGAGGAGTGGAGGGAGATGGAGAACTTTCCGGATATCTACTTCCTCCCCGGTTCCCCTTTGAATCGTCGCGATCTCTGGGCTGCGCGTATTCAACTCTGCTCTGTCTGTGTAGTTATCGGTGTTTCGGAAAACAATCAGGTGGATGACCCTTACCTACTAGATAAGGAGGCTATTCTCTGCTCCCTGAACATCCGCGCTCTGAAGATCCCTCCATCACTTCGACAGTCAGTAAGCGAGGAAATTGCAGCAAGGTCTAGTGGAGCGGAAATTCCTCTTCTCACCTCTCTCTGCATGGACTCGAATATCCACTTCCTGGATCCTGATGACTTCGAGACTGGAAACGCGGATATTGACATCTTCTTGACCATGCCGTTCGCGAGAGGTCTGGCTTTCACCGGCTCGGTGTTGGATGCACTCGTCTCCACTGCGTACTTCGACAGGAATGCTATGACGTTGATTCGATATCTTGTTACTGGAGGAACCACACCAGTGCTGGAACAGTGGGCGGCATATGGCGGTGACTTCTACGATAATTTACAGATCACTGATACGGGAGAGGCTCAAGTGAATGAGTTCCTAGCAACCTTACGACGCAACAACACGAAACGTCCAACTATTGCCCAATTAAGTTTCAACGACCCAAGACTGGCACACATTTTGGAGAATCATAGCAACGATGCCGGAGGAATCACTTTTGGTAGTCTCTTTTGTCGAGCTTTGGAAGAACACGGGATCCTCTGTTTGGGTCTCTTTCGTCTAAACACCTCAAGTTCAACACTTCGACGTGTGGGGACAAGTAGCTGCTCGTTGCAAAGACAAGGCTCGTCAGTTAGACGCGCAAGTGCTTGCAGTCCCCCTGAACCAGTGAAAATGCGGATTCTCTTCGAGGAGCGCCTGGACACGAAACCGCCGACAGAGACTAAAAAGCTCGTGGATAGAATGAACTTGCCGCTAGGACCGCATTCAGCAAACAACCGATTTGTCATCACCAGTCCTCCCTACAGCTTCCCGGTGCATACTAGTGACTTGGTCTTCTGCCTCATCCCCTGTCTGTAATACAACAGAGTGCCTACTATCTATGCTTTCAGTAGTATGTAAAACCATGAATGGAACAAGTTAGTGACCTCATGTATCCTTTTTTCCGTTGTTCAGGTATGCCGATGTCATGGAAACGGGTTGCTGACAGTAGCACTTCGCCTTTACAGTTGGGTTTTCTTACTCGAGCCTACTGTCACAAATATGTGACGTGCGTTACTGATCCACCCGTGATGTGCGATTGCACCACATAGCGGTGATAAAACGATAAAGCAATAGTTGAAGGATAATTGTATTCCCTAACCATCAGGATACTGTCTTTGCTATTGGTAATGTGAGTCCACAAGAAGGCACTGCGTGCGCGAATGTGCCTTCTGGCGGGATGCCTGAAATTCCACAGATGGCGGTTATCGGCGCGTAGAGAATGGACCCCCACGTCACAAATCGCCAAGGATGAGACGTCGACGAGAGTAGAAATCGAGAAGTGAGCAAGAGTATCCGAGGGTTCAGCCTAAGAGGGAAAACTTAAGGTTGTAGGTATCTCTGGGAGACTTAAAAAGGTGATCTCAAAACCATCATCCTGCGCCGTGGCTTTATTACAGTTCTGAGCACCTTCCTCAGCGCTCCTGTGTCGGCTGGACTAGGGTGGTGCTCCGTCAAGACGAGTATACCTCCGGCTCACGGGTTCTGAGGGAATTCATCCGTCAGGCGTCAGTGGGCCCGTTGCTGGGAGTTCTTTCATGGATAAGGTGGACCATGAAGCGGAACCAAAAAGTGCTGGTAGCCAACGATGGTGAGCCTTCGTAGATGTCGCTACTGATAAGTCGTCTTTGAGGGATCGGGGGGTGCTTCGAAAGTCTTCCCAAAGGGTTCACTGACGCGACCAGCAATGCAGAAATCGGGTTGTCCTTGAACCTTGCTGAGGAAGTGGTCACACCATGATAGTTCCACCAACTCCTGATGTTAATAGCTCTCCACAAAGTTGGCCCCGTTGCAGAAATCTCCCCTCGAGGAGCAACAAATGGATCCTACCTTCCACCTCTTACCTCATCACCTGAAATGGGTCTTCGTCCCTGGGGTGGCAATAAGTTTGTTCGGGCAGTTCCTTTAACAAAAATGAAATAACTGCAGGGAATTTCGTTTCCACTGAAGTAGGTACCACTGGGATCTACCTGTCCTTCCCAACGAGACATCATCCCCCTCACGGGAAGAGATAAAGGAAACAGGGAGACCTTCCATTTGTTTGGGACAAATCTCCACCTTAACTCTTTACCTTCCAGTAGGTGAACAACGCCATTTGCATTTCACCATCCCACATCCATAAAGCAGGAGCGTCTTTGAAGGACGTAATATTCCATGGATCATTTGAGCACAGACGATGGTGCGTCAGTTCGCTTACTGGACGACGCAAAACAAAGGACATTCGGCATTCCAAGAGGGTCGCTAAACAAGCCCCTTCCAAGGGGTTTCCTTTGTTGCATGAAAGAAAGGAAAAGAGCTTCATCCTCGAGGTGATTCACCATCGTCTGCTAGGCTAATGTTAGTGCGGGTCAGCTTTGGAACACGAGGAGCATCTGAGGCGGACAAACTTAAGTCATACCCATCGGGGAAGCGGTGAAGAACGCAATAGAGGGGGTACTGCGCTAATTGGCTGCGGCGCATCGAAGCATCACATTCACAAGCCCCCGCCCTCAAGGATTCCAACTAGCCACTGCAAGGAGCGGTACTGAACTACGCACACCCTCTAACGACCTGGTGTGGGTGCGTTGCCTTGGGATCCCACCGAGTTCCCGGCCCGAGGAACCAATAGACCAAGGCTTCGACATAGACGTCCTTGTTTGCGAATAAACGAAGAAGGAAACGGCATGTAAGGACTCGACATCCAGCCAGACAGCTAGTGGGGTGTTCTCCCATCCCCGTACAGCTATATCCCTTGAATGACCTTGATGTGTGATCGATAGTGACCAATCAGACGGGGAAAAATAGACAGGGTGACATTCCAGCATGCTCAGGAAGGTAGAAGCCGCCAGAAAACCGGTAAAGTAACCCAGCAATTCTTTTGGTTCACCAGATGTGAATATTTTCAGGAGTGATCCACTGATTGTTCAAGGGTATTTCACTGAGCTTATACGATTGACATGACGCGGAGAAGGATCAGGATGTGCTGTTTGGTGATGCATGGAACAAGCGTATGGATGGGAAGGTTGTCAACAGTGGAAGTGACAGCAACACGTCTTCAGCTGCGTATCTATACACATTCCATCCCCTCGAGGTAGACGTGTATCTTCCAAAGTTGAACAGTCGCAAACAGCATCAACAAATGCGTGTAGGGAACTGGATGATAGGTGGAGAGAGAGAAATAGACAAGCATCTTCTAGACGCTGAAACGTGTCTGCATGCACGTGGCATTCATAGCCTCCTTCTCCTCTCCCTTCCATTCCATCTTCCACTTATTTATGCATAAAATTTTAATTTTTGTCTAAAAGCTAAAGATGCATAACTTTAATATGCCTCAATGCCTGTCAGGTAGACAGACAAAAAGTTGGGTTGATTCAAGAGGTCATAAAAAGCCTCCAGGCGTTCATATCAAGGCATTGGAGGGCATCGATGTGCGTCGCTACGCCATTGGGTGATCTTCACCCTCTTCTACCTGCCAAGAGCCGAAAATTACAGCAATGCCTCCGCAATGACGTCCCGCGAAGTTGAAGGTGTCAAAACCTCCCGTCAACATCCACTACTAAAAGATACTGACACCAATTTGTACCGACGAGTGCTCTTGGAAATTGGTCAGTTTTCCTGTCGGGGTCTGGCTAAAACGTGACAATTATCGAGCCCTTGGAGGTGACGCACACGAAAAGTGGACAATTCGCATACCTGAAGACGCTTTGCCGTCCTCATAAACACAGGCCCCACTTTTGTGGTCCTAAAATTACTCAGCCAATCTGGTTGAGGACACATAAATTTTATTCCAACCATTAATCACTACGATGGGGTGGGGGGAAAACGCGTCACATATGGGTGACGTTGATGGCAAATGTCATGAAGACGAGAAAGTGACATTTGGTTGCACATCTCCGCTTTACTTTACAAGGCCGAGGACATCAGTGATGCCAAGCTAGGCTAAGAGCGAAACACTCACTAATCCCCACTCATTCCTTTTCTTTTTCACTTGCTGACCGAATTCGTGGAAAGGAAATACGTCAAAGCAGAAAATCTCTATTTCGGGCTGCTTTTCAAGAAGAAAAAGAAGTTCTCTCCCCACCCCCCCAAGCCACCTTCAAGTTGGTACGAATTTATGATGTTGCCATCCTCGAAGACGTCCGAATCACCAGTAGGGTGGCTGATCAGTGTCACCATCCTCGCCCACCATGAAGTAGCTGTGACGACGCTCTCTAACGGGGTCTCAAAGGTCCATCCACCACCACAGCCGTCGTGAGGTGTTCAAGGACCAGGACAAAAGGTGAAAAAGTCGGGGAGACACATATTTAATGATAGTAGTGGAGAAGGTGCCAGCGTTGACAATTGCAAACGCAAAGAATAGACCTCCAGAGGTCCTCCATAGGTGATACGGATCATTTTCCCAAAGGATTATTTGAATGTAAGACCAATCGCGGTTCGGGATGGCAAAGTGTGCCTTCGCAGGAGTATCCCGTCAACCGAACATGAAGATGGGGTCTACAGAGACAACGGAAGAAGGAAGTAAACTGATTCTAGCACTGGAAGAAACAATGTCTAAGGGACAGGGCGGTACCAGGCATCTACGAAGAGGATGAAAACCTTCATTATTCAACACAGTACGTTATCTCCATACCAAACCAAATTTCTCCAACGACGATTAGCAAATCGAAGGTAGGTAGGAGAAACCAAGAAATAAACAATGACGCAAACACACGTTCAAGTAGAATAAAAAATGGAGAGACAACTGGACTGGTGAATGGGAGACGAAGGGAGGAAGAGATGACTTCGAGGCACATGCGGCTAAATCGCATCTCTCCGTGGTTATACCTCAACGTTGAAGCGCAGATTTGCGACATCTCCCCAGCCACCTAGCACACGCAGTCATGAGATGCTTCCCTGCACGATGTAGGACTCGCAGTTCCTCTCAAGTGCTACCCGAACCATCTCCCGCTTAGTGGTCTACAGGATCACCTTTGAAAAAGCGCACTCACCTTCAATGCATCTTACTGTCTTCATAAAACCACTTCAACAGATAAGATGACAGATAATTTGCGTGGAATTAATTAAAGTGGGCATAAAAGGGTTGACATGGGGCCAGGAGACACTATGGACACAAAACTAACCAATTATGCAAGACCAATTCCAATTAAACTCCTCACAGTAGCCGTGCAGTGAAGTAGGCACAGGCGATGATGTTGCAGACAGACGATCGGCAAAATGACAGCCGGCTACCGTGCTGAGTCAGTTCACTCAAAAAAGGAGGAAGGAGAGGAAGATGCTGGAACCCGCAGCTGAATAATGTAAATAAAAAGCAAAGACATCATCAAAATAGCCCAGTGTACGCAGTGTACACTAACGGATGCAACGCTAACTCAACGCTGCCGAGGAGGGAAGCTATGAGCCCGAAGGAGTGCAGGCGGACGCACGGCACTCGTCCACAAAACATACCGCTTAGCCTGAATGACTCGGGACGCGGAAGGGAAGGAAGAGCTTCCAAACTCACCTTATCCTCACCCCAACTTACCCCATAGCACTCTCCACTCCACATCTACGCTATTTCCACCAGTTCACTTGCTTCTTCGTCTTCTTCTCCGGTCACAAGTTTCGGTATGAGTGGGTTGGAACACTGCAGAAGGTTGGTGCGATCACACACCGATGAAGCGACCGTCTCATCAGGTGGGTGACGCTGCGTCCAGTGGATACAGATAACCACCGAAGCAGAATCAAAAGTGTGGAAAGGGAAACACGTCAAGTGTTCTTCCAATGTGGAATGTGGATGCATGGTGGGTTGGTAAAGCGCAGAAAGCCACGAATCGTTACGAGTTACTCGCTGCCTCCACCTCACCAATCAGACAGCCACATGCTCAACCAACTCTTCCTGCCTCGAATTCCCTACCGCGCGTCTGTGACCAGTGGTAAGGAATTTCGTGCGGCAGACGAACAAACGGATGGATACGGCATGGATGAATGGATGCACAGTCCCATCAGGAGGGATTTTTCACGCACAAGTTGGCAAAGTCCGAACGTCTTCGACGAAAGCACCTCCAGCGTAACGGCACACGATCCACACTAGATGAGACGGTGATTATCAAATGGCAGCCATTGCGTCCTTCCAACCAATCAGCCAACTAAATGATTCCACCCTAAATGCCTATGATACTACAATCCATACCCCAGAGTTGGTCCACGTCAAAACCATTCGATCTCATTCCATTCTCTTCCCCCACCACCTCCCACTTCATCATATTCCATTTTTCCTCTCCCCCAACCTCAACTCAGGTAGATCAAAATGCAGCTCGATTTGGGGTTCAAACACGGTTGGAGAGTTGCATCAGCAAACATGACAACCACCCTCACTTCATCATCCAAAGCACATCCACCTCCTCGTCTCCGTATCACTTCTCTCTATCTCTCTCTCTCTCTCCCATCTCCCACAGGTTGAGGCGGTGAGGTGACAAGAGTTGACTAAAGTTCAGGTTTGATTTGACAAACATGACAGATGAGGGTTTCATCTACTGAAATAGGAGAAGTGACCCGCTCCACCACACAGACTTACGTTATGCCCACACTGCTACAACACAACTGCCATTGTCCCACATCTACTTACGCAAACTAAGTAGCAAGCTTGACAAGCTGTCACACCACCTGCATTGTCAATTGACATCACCACACAATGGCAATGCGTTCCCTCCACAATGATGGAAGAAAGCCAAGCAATCACGCATCACGTGGGGATAGAAGGCAACCCTAGTGAAGTTGGATGTGGGTACCAACTGTAGCAGCCAATCGGTCTCAACACCTGTGCAAGGTTAGGGAGGTGAAAGGATCCCACCGAATGGGCAATTAAAGCAGTAACTCCACAACCAAAATACACAAAGCACTTACCCCTTCCTCGTCACCCAACCTTGTGTAAGACCACACTACCTCACAATTGCCTCCCACAACACTGCGGTAAAGCAAAACGAGTCAAAAGCAGCCCACCCTCGTCCAAACTCCACATCGAGAACGCCTCATAGTGGACCATTGTTTATTCAATGTACATCGGTGAAGTACAGCACAGCACAGTCAAGCAATGCGTGAAACACGGCGGCCTTCTTGCATCAGAGGGCAGAGACGGTGTTACTGGAACCACGAGATCCTCGATTCCAACCTCCCACCACATAAGCCATGTAAGCCACATATCCTCCTCGTTGATTTCAGCGCCAGCCTCATTCCCTTCCTTCAGACACCATTTTCGATATGGACATTCCTTATCAATCAACACGCGCGTGCATCCGTCGAATCTAGCCGGCAACGCTCCTCTACAATGCCCTATTCTACCATGACGGATTGGGATCAGTCGTGATCGAAACTATCACCTCCTTTTTTTTCAGATCAATTAACCTGTCGTCCAAATGATCAAAAGGTGATCATTCCGATACAGAACAAGCAAAAACGCCCCCATCAGAGGGCTACACTCAACAACACGAAGCATACACGCAGCCGATCACGCTGTGCGAGGAAACCCACATATCACCTCCAAAGAATGATGAGCATTTAAAATGGGAGACACTGGTGGATGTATGGATTGTGCCACTCCATCCCAACCATTCCTCAATCTCCAAAGCAGTGCAGCTCGCTGTGATACCTGTCAATTTCATCACAAACCCTTCGAACGACGGTCGTTCAGTTTACGCCATCCACGTGGCTGAAAAAAGCCCATCAACACCAAAGATGGGGGAGGAGTAGGGAAAGAAACAAACACCAATTTCCTTACAACTCGCATAATCTGCAAACCCTCACCATCGGTCGAGAGTAAAAGAAACCCTCCTCCTCCCCTGCCCAATATTCGCGTTTAAAGTGTATAAAACTGCAAGTGAACGAGAGCAATGTAATAATTATGGTGTTTTAATGTTCCTTCTAGAGAGGAGACGGGGATACGAATCGAACCCCGTGACAGAAAAGTCAACGTTCTGCAAACCGAAGAGCGGTTACGTGTCTACACCCCTCTGAACTCTGTACTAGCTTCCCCTATTCACTTCCCCGAAGAAATATGTCGAAATCAAACTAACCTGGTGGCTGTAAGCGTACCATTAACAGTGAGGAGACCTACGAGCCTCGTCCTACACTGGTGGCAGCGCCGAGAGACCTCCCCCCTTTCGATAATGATACGAACTTCGAAGACTGGCTCAAAACTGCTAAATTCAATCTCCATCTCAATTCTTAGTGCCAAAGAATACCCCTTATTCTCCGCGCTCTTCCCCATGATTTATTTGTGGCCGTAGTCGGAGCCGGCATCACCCACGACACCGACATTGACCAATGCTGTGATACATTGGCTCAACTTGTCATCGCTCGTGAGGAGCAAACCCTTGCCGGGGACTTCATTCTGCGTTTCCAAAGAGCTGACGAGGACGACAAAGAGTACGCTAAGAAGCTTCAACTTCTGGCAGAACGCACTTTCCGTGGCTGTCCCCCAAACAAGGTCGCCAATTGGGTAACGGTTCAGTTTAAACACGGAGTCCAATCTCCCGCTTTGATTAAAAATGAAAATAGCGTTCGCTTCCGTTTAGAGAATGATAGACTGGATTCATAAATGCACTATAACATGTGATCACGTGGCGTATAGGCAGAACTAATCGGAAAAAAATTGAAACAGACTCATCAAGCTCCTTAGCAAGATCCCCCAATCCCACGAACGGGATTCATTCATGACAGTACCGTGGACATAAAGTACAGGGCCGCATACGATACATCCGTCGGCGTTCCAACATTTTAAACGGCCACGGGCCGTGAAATGGGCATCAATGGCCACTCGTACTAAATAGAAAAGTAGGAATGCACAGGACCTTAGAGTAAGTACCACGACTAAGAAAAGACGTAGCATTATTGTCCAACCTCCCCAACGAACACCTACGCTTTTCGTATGCCATACAATAAACCGATGGCCACAAACGCTGCCAACCTAATACATAACAAGGAAAAAGGTCATCTCACCGACAAGAGGCCCCTTGCTGTATACAAAACAAAATACGTGCACAGCCAATCACAATCATTCATGGCAAAATATGGCCTCGTAAAGAAACATGGCCGATTAGACAAGACAAAGCGATACGCATGCTAAAAGGAAACCCAATCTCAATGGCCTCAGAAAACCCAAGCCCTGGGAAAAACAATGAAGACGACACCTAATACAACGAGGAGGATGTACAATGTATGACTTTCTAGGTGAAAAGCGGGAAGATTACACCAGTCTACCCACCAACCTCGTGAATCACAAGGCGTCGTTGACCTTCGAGGAGAAGAACAGGAGGGTAAGAGAGAATGACGTATACTCCAAATCACCCACGGTTACTGCACAATTTGTTAACTTCCACATTACAATATAGGGATTGCCTCTCACAACCAGTATTCCCGATCTAGGGCTATGAAGTTACACGCAAAGAGTAAAACATTGGTAATATCACTAGGTGGTTTTGATTAGATCTTCCCCATGTTCCAAAATGCGTAACCCTGCTCGACAAAGAGTTGACATACCAGACTCATAATAGCATGCAAATTCATATCCCTAAAACTTAAAGCCACACTACGCCTATGCAAAAACTAATACCACTACAACGTAAACCACCACGCCGTTTCCAGCATTTTAAGCACCTAATGCACAAATATCACAACTATTTGTGTATAAAAGTAACGAACTTACCAAGCACCACCAACTGTGGGATATGACATTGTGGGTCACGAACCAACGTGAGCACAATAACAGGATGAAACAAGCTCGAGGGCCCCAGTGATAACAAATTGAGAGCCACAGCCACCTGAAAGGCAAAACAGTTATAATGAATGGGCAAAAGAACTACTCACAAACGCACATGAGAAACAGCAACGACGCAGCCGCAACCTTAAAAATAAAACATTTGGAAGAAACACGAGCCACTGATAGATCACGAGGACCAAAAAGCAATGACAATCGTGCTCATACCTTCACTGACCAATTAGATGCAAATGAATGCTTCAAGCAAAGCCTTTTTGATAGCTTTCAAAATTTAAGTATGCTTCCGATGCAGGAGACAAAAATTTTCATTTAAAATGACATGCTACACATTTGTTATTGAATCCCGAAATTTTGGAAGCTCACAAAAATTTGGGAATGAACCAAAACTCCTAATAATATGGTGCGAACCATAACGTCAGCTGTTTCTGCTGGAGTTGGTCTGCGGGATAGTGCATCCGCATTACCATGCTTCCTTCCTTTTCTGCATTGAACTGTAAAATTATACTGTTGCAGTTCTTCGTACCAGAGTGCGACTGAATGATCGATCTCCTTCATTGTTTTTAACCAGGTGAGTGCCTGATGGTCGGTTCTAACAAAGAACTTCCTCGCTATCAGGTTATGTCTGAAGTGTCGAACCACAGAGTAAATAGCGAACAGCTCACGCAGCGTAACACTATTGTGTCTCATTTTTTCACTGAGCCTTGTACTTGCGTAGGCAATGGCGTGTTCCCTTCTTTCCTTCTTTGTCCTTTTGTGAGAGTACACCGCCCACGGCTGCGTCGCTCGTATCCGTATCCAGTACAAACGGTGGAGCGCTCGATTTGAAGTTTAGCAATGCTAGGATCGGCGCAGAGCAGAGCATTCGCTTCAGTTCTTTAAACGTCTCATCATGCTTTTTCTCCCATTTAAAATTCTTCTCCCTCTGCTTTTCGGTTAATTTATGTAGCGGGCTGGCGATCTTAGTAAAACCCTTAACAAAACGCCGGTAATAACCTGCCGGACATAGGAAAGTGCGGAGCTCCGTCTGAATGGTTGGTTAGTGTAGGCCATGTCCTCACTTGTTTTGCACGGTCTTCGGTGACTGCAATCGCATTCGACTGGACCGTATGTCCCGGGAAGGTGACCAAGCGTTGCAGGAAACGGCACTTCTTCGGGTCCAGGGTTAACCTTGCATCTCGTAGACGATCCAGCACTAGTTTCAGGTTGGCATTATGCTCTTGAATATCTCCGCCAAAAACGAGAATGTCATCGAGATAGATCATGCAAGGTTTTGGAAATAGGCCGATTAGTGTTATTTTCATTAGTCGTTGGATAGTAGCCACTGCGTTACAGCGTCCGAAGGACATCGTTTGGAATTCATAAAGTCCGTTTGGCAATATGAAAGCAGTCTCCTCTCTGTCTGCTTCTGCTACTTCCACTTGCCAATATCCCGACTTCAAATCAAGGGTGAAATTCCACTGCGACCCATGTAAGGAGTCAAGTGAGTCATTTATGCGGGAGAGGGGGAAGGCATCCGTCTTGGTTACAGCATTCAACTTCCTGTAGTCGATGCGTAGTCGCAGACTGCCGTCATTCTTCTTTACCGGCGCGATAGGAGGGACCCATGTTGACTTGGGTGGCTTTATAACCTCATCTCGAAGCATCTCTTCAATCAGACGGTTTACTTCCTCCAGCAAAGGAGGTGGAACACGTCTGTGTGGCTACCAGATGGGCCTAGCTTCACCGGTATCAATTTAATGCTTGACGATATTTATTCGTCCCAATTTTACACCCTGACACGAGAAGATGCTCGCATACTTAAGCAGGAGCTCACGGAGTTCTTTTCTCTCGTCATCAGAAATGTGGGTCAGCTGCACACAAAGATCATCTAGGTTGTTCATGAGAGTGACTGCATTTTCAAAAAGGGTGTTGCAGATGTCATCTGCGTCATCTTTCGATAGCGAAGTATCTGCGTTAGCCCCGGTGGCACGATGAGTGGAAAAGGTTCTTTCTGCAAAATTTAGGAGGGCTTTGGTGTAGCGTAGGAAATCGGCACCAAGTATCACGACCCCGGCAAGTTCTGGACACACAATGAATCTCACTGTCCAGGTTTCCTCCCCCATGCAGACTTTTGATGATGACTCTCCTTTAACTAGCATCTCCCTTCTTTCTACTGAATGCAAATTTGTAGAAGGGGAGAGGATCTTAACTCTGTTACGAAGGGTAGGGAAGGCTTGGAGGTTCACTACTAACCTAGCTGCACTAGAGTCGAGAAGAAAACTGCAGGAACGTCCTCCAAGTTACCAGGGCCCCGCATACAAGAATGGGAGTCATTTAGAAGCCGATAGGAAAGGGAATAGGAAGACTCACCTAGACTAGGAGTGTAGTGCAGGGGGAGGGGTACGATGCGAGGATGTTGACTTTGATCAGTTCTGAGGCTTCTGGAAGATCGGGGTCGATTAGAGTTCTTGTCGCTTCTTGGTTGCGAGCTTGACTAATTGACCGAACGAGTTGGTCTTTGCGTCACAGAGCTTCTCAACCGAAGTGGAAGGTTGGACTCCATGTCTGAACTGGACCGTTACCCAGTTAGCGACCTTGTTTGGAGGACAGCCACTGAAAGCGCGTTCCACCAAAAGTTGAAGGTTCTTAGCACATTCTTCGTCGTCCTAGTCAGCTTCTTGGGAATGGAGGAAGAGGTCTCTAGCAACGGTTTTCTCTTCACGATCGGTGACGAGTTGAGCTAGTGTATCGCAGCATTGGTCAATGTCGATGTCGTGGGTGATGTTGGCGTCGACTGCGGCCAAAAATAAATCATGGGGGAGGGTGCAGAGAATTAGGGGATTTTTTGGCACTGGGGATTAAAATGGAGATTGAATTTAGCAGTTTTGAGTCAGTCTTCGAATTTCATGTCATCCCGGAAATAGGGGAGGTCTGCCGGCACTGCCACTGGTGTAGGACGGGGCTCATAGGTCTCCTCCTCAACGTTTCTCGTACTCTTAAAACACCCAGGTTGGTTTGACTTCAATATATTTATTGGGGGAAGTGAGCAGGGAAAACTAGTACAGAGTCTAGGGGGCCGCGAACACACAAACGCTCCTCGGCATGAAGGACGTCGAATGGCCTGTCACAAGGTTCGATTCGTATCCACCCTCCTCCCTGAAATGAACATTAAAACAATATAAGTATGGCAACTAACTAAATTTTCTGTTGTCATTGATTGACTTGATGACGTGCTTCCTAACGTGCTTGACGACTACCACACCTATTAATAATTCTGTTAAAAACAAAACACCTGTTTACAAGCCATAAAAATTTGCTAATCTATCTGATGTTACTCTGACTTTGAGGAACACACGAAAATCGTGTACATCCCGAATAACAATTAGTCATATCTTACACCAGCTAGCTTTTATTTGTGGCCGCGCTAAGAAATAAATCTAAGAAATCACAGGCTTGAAGTTTAGCTATCAAATTTTTTAAGAAGCACCATGCAAAACTGTTGTGTTTGTCTGAACCTACCTCTAAGGCGCGCTTTGTTTGAAATACATGTGCGCTTGTAGTGTGCGGCTCAGGGTTATTTTTTGCTTTTTCAAGGGGATGGGTTCGGTCTTGCCACTCCTTTTCTGCCTTCTTGCCCCCAAAACGATCAGTGTGGTTAGATGAAGACGTGTTCTACGGGATACTGTTAAGCAGTGAACCGCTTTTATATGGGTTCGTGGGTTTTCTCCTTAGCGGCCAGTGGCGTTCTCTTGTTCAGGGTGGTCGATTTTGCTGGTCGCTTCTCGCCTAAAAAGTAAGTTTAAACAATTGAGCATCGTGATAATTTCACTCTAGGACTTTTTGCAAGGAGTGGGGCTGGTTGCAGCGTGTGACTGGAGCTACGTGGCTGCGTCGTGAGGATTACAGGATAATGTTACCCCTGGGGTTCCACTCTCGAACTGGGAGAATCAAGCTGAATGTGTTGCCCTCCATAAACCAGTGAGTTCTAGTAAATGATGTGAGAATTTCTTCATCTGAAGTGATTGCCTCTGCACTCACTTCATCATGTTGAAAATTGGCATCTGATAATTCTTAATTTTTGTCCCTTTTAGACGGAAAATGTGAAAATGTTGTAACTGTTGTCGCTTTTTGAGGATAGTAAGGGCTGCCCGCTCTATCTGCCTCACGTCTTCGCTGTTGGTGACAGACGTTTATCCTTGTAGTTGTTGCGGTTGCTGTCGTGTTAGTAAGTAGCAGGTGGACTGAGCATGTGTTACGCAGCATAGGTCTTACAGTTAATGTTAATGACTTTTGCATTGGGGCTGCGGAGGGGGTACGTGGGTCGTCTGTGTGCTGCTTTTGGTTGGAAATCTGGCGGAGTGGGCTATCTCTGAGCAGTGTACTTACGATTAATGACATTCCGAATATCTTGTTCTAAGGGAGGACTAGCTGGCGTTTTTGGTACTGTAATTCCGTAAACGGCCGAACTGCGCACATTGTCATAATGGTGCAAGTCGTGGCGTTGTTGCTGTTGGCAGTTTAACGATGCACTTGGATAGGTAACGAGGATTGTGGGAAGTACCTTTAGGTGTATTCAGGTTAGCCGGGGAGTTTGCGCGACCTTGTTGCTCCTCTTTGTAAAATAGTGGACGTGATTTCTACAACAACCGCTTTTTGTGCTTGGCTGTGGTGGATTCGTCTACGGGGTACCTGTGCAGACGGCGGTGGTGGATTCGATTTGTCGTGGCTTCCGTGGCATTGTTGCGCTACGCGTTTTTCGCCATATCTTTCGGGAATCGGTATGTCCGCGTACTTGATTTGGAACACTCGTTCCGGGCCTTTTGCGCCACTCTGTTCGTTCAGTAGCTTCAGTAGTTCTCTTTCACCTGCGGTTTTCCGCCTTTTGAACGAAAGGGTTAAGTATGGAGGCGCATCCTTTGCTTTTGACAGGTTGGAATTTTACATATCATAGGAGTTGAGACGTCGCTGCACGTGGTACCTGGCTCTCTAATAACCAGACCCAACTTCACTAGGGTTGCCTTCTATTCCCACGTGATGCGTGATTGCTTGGCTTTCTTCCATCATTGTGGAGGGAACGCATTGCCATTGTGTGGTGATGTCAATTGACAATGCAGGTGGTGTGACAGCTTGTCAAGCTTGCTACTTAGTTTGCGTAAGTAGATGTGGGACAATGGCAGTTGTGTTGTAGCAGTGTGGGCATAACGTAAGTCTGTGTGGTGGAGCGGGTCACTTCTCCTATTTCAGTAGATGAAACCCTCATCTGTCATGTTTGTCAAATCAAACCTGAACTTTAGTCAACTCTTGTCACCTCACCGCCTCAACCTGTGGGAGATGGGAGAGAGAGAGAGAGATAGAGAGAAGTGATATGGAGACGAGGAGGTGGATGTGCTTTGGATGATGAAGTGAGGGTGGTTGTCATGTTGCAATTAGTAACCCTTTATTAGTATTAATAATCCTGACCTCAGCGCTACAACCACAATCTTTTCTTTGTCTCTGCTTCTGCATCAACACCCATCTGTGAATTGCAACACAGCCTGAAGGGCGTAGGGCTGTGCCTCCACATTCCCCCTGAATCCATCCCACTCCACTCCTTCATCCCATGCTTTTCCTCACACAACTGTACAATGTTCCATGTCTTCTTCAGCTTTGCCAGCCTCAGGCTCATCGATATGTTAGTACGGTCATCCATTGCTGTGTTAATTTTTGTCTATTTTGAATTCGAGAGCGATCTGTACAACCATTTTCGTGGACTCTTGACTATCCGGTGGTCAAAGAGGAGTGCATTTTGGCACCGTCTACTTCTGCGTTCAGGCTGACACCCGCTTTACTACTGACAGATTGACCGCATTGGAGAGGACATGAGTGGATCAGGTGCTCAATTGAATTACTTCACCTAAAAGTGGAGGTGCAGTCAGTAAGGTTTTTGGTGGGGTGTCTGCAGCGATGGGTGTTTGTACTGTCTCCACCATTCCAGTTCCATCGTTATAGATATATAACGTACCTTCGATCTCCCGACAAGTGCTCCGCCGCCCACATCTAGTTAGTAGGCAGAATCTCAAGCAGCGAACCGGGAATACGTCAAATCTGTTTCCACTCGAAGGGATGTGTGAGTGGATCAGGAGTTACAAGACACTGTGGAATTAAAAAATCCTCCATGCAGCATTGTGGGTGAAAGTGCGCCATGCAGATGGATCGGTGGCTGGGCGAATGGATAGATGTATAGTGGCATCAAGCACCACTTCAGACGCGTGCGTTGCCAGATCTAAGCCCCGTTGAGGGGAGCGCTTCCCTCTCCCACCTCGTAGTCAGTCAGTGAGGTAATCACACGTTTGACGCGTGCAATACTTCCATTTCTACCCCAAGGCAGCATGTACGAGAAGCGTGCTTCACGGACACACCTCTCTTCCTATTTTGAACATCTTCTAGGCCCGAATGGCACACACCGGAGCCCTGTCGTGCGGACAACTTCCCATCACTACAACCACTTTCCTCATCCAAACGCCGGTATTGAATGCACCGCACGAGAGAGAGACAGACGACATTCATAGATGGACAGATAGATCGACGCACCCACCCACTTCAGTCACGAGAATAGGATGAGGAAGCGTCAAGTGCCACCTCACAACACTTTTACTTCAACTTGCGCCTGATTCAGGCAAGGTGGATACTTGTCATCACGGTACACGCAATGAAATACTCCCCTGCGACGCAGGAGACGACATCTGCTACAATTCTCATCGGATAAACACGGAGTTACATCAATATCTCAACCATTAGTGGGACTGTGACCAGTGACGCTCCTCCACTCCCCCTTTCTCCTCTCCACCATCCTCCACACATCCCACGTCCTCCAAATTCACTACCTCACCGACGACATTGCCGAACCCTGCCATTTGTGAATGTGACCGTCCACACGCAGTCCATTCTATGACAAAAACATTAATTCGTCAGGGGACTCATCACCGGTGGCATCAAGGATGGACTTGTCAACCCGGCAGGTGGCAGGGCCTCAGAATCTACACCAAATGCATTCTGTGCTTTAAAGCATGCCTTTCCACAGAGTTCGTCTAGTAGGTATGCAACCAATTACAAAGTGTGGAATGGCACCCAGCACCACCTACTCCGGTTACGCCTTTCTGCTGACACACACTGAAGCATTTCACTATTTTACAAGGAATATTGCTGATTAGGTCTTCGCCACAGAATGCAGTCATCCAAGACATTCCATCAAGCTGCAGGTCCACACACGGAGGCGTTGACGATTGTGAAGGGGACAGTCACTGCACTATTCCAATGAAGTCGTTGCATTTTTCCTATGAGAGTTTGATGGAGAGGACAACGTAAAATTTCCATAAATCACTTCATTACGGAATTTGAAAAGTCCTGTCCGCATTATCACTGCATCAAGCTGTCGTTGTAAATGACAAGAGATTCACAAATCACAGCGGAATTCTAGCGAAATACCGACCATTCGCATTTCTATCCTCACCACAAATCCAGTGTGCCTTCTAGTTGGGTAGTTTTGTGTGCCTGATCTGCTTCAGCACTGTGGCAACAGCCTTGGGGCTGCTCGGAATGCATTCATTGCAATTAATCTGTCAACTTGACTGCTGAGTGATGAGTAGAGACACCAATGGTGAGGTTATAAAGCCAGTGGGAGACACCGAATGCAAGGCCGCATACCCGAAAAATGCGTGGTAGACGGTGAGACAAAAGGTCCACTTTCTGACGCTCTTTTTGCATGTTCAAGAATATTTGTGGAAGCGGTAGTTCACCGTTTCTCTCATGTACATTCGACTGCATTGCCTTTGATAGAGGAGTATGATTTGTTGGGCTATAAAAGTATGATGGGCGGTGGGAAGTTTTCCTTTCTCGGAAGTTCGATGATGCCTTGGATGGTGTGTTTCCCTAACGCTACGAATGGTAGGCTTGTGGCTCTCATTCGTCCAACGGGAGCAAGAGGGGGGAGGGGAGCAAACACTCCTTAACAATCAAATGAACCTCCAAACTCCGCACAATTCAAATCGCACATCCAGGTCTAGAGCGAAAAGCAAAAATTATTTATTCACTGCTCAAGTCGCAAATTACGCAAAAGTGAATTAAAACGCCTTAGTCTCAAAAGAAGTAAACAAGTAGTGGAAGAAGAATTATCAGCAGAGGAGGAAGAAGAGGAATATGGGACGGGGTTGGGGCAGGGCAATGTTCTAATTTACAAGCAAATACAATCAGGAAATCACATCAAGTTAGCGTAGCAAATTGTTCGCTATTTGTCGCTCCTTTTGGGAGGCCTTGTAACGATCTTTCGGCATATCTTCACCGATAGTTTTAGCAAAAAAGGCCATCTTATCCTTGAAGGAAAGGTTTTCCGCGTTTTCTGGTTGTGTTACGCTCTGAAGAGAAAGGAAATTATGGGAATCGAGGACTCAATTGAGGCGAAGTGAGATAACATATTTCTACATATTTTCCCACCCGTCTTTTTGGGATTTTTAAGGAAATTTACAACTATTCAAGTGAAATCAGACTAAAAAACTTACTGATCCGTAAGTTGGACTTCTTGGCTCACCTGGAAGGCAGAAAAAACGCATTAAGAATCAGCTAACCAATCAACATATCGCATCGGTTAACCAATCGCAGAACCCACTTGCAGTCGACCTGTTAAACCGCGAAGCCGATTGGCTCTCCACGCGCATTGCAGCCTGCCTCACCTGATTGGTGGGTTGGTAGGTTTTCCCCGCGAGTCCAGAAGGCGTCTCGGGCGGTGAGTAGAGCGCTACGGACTCAAGATTCGTGTCAAATGTCACCGATTTCCTACTGGCACGTAACTCCGTCCCGCGAGTCAGCGGTGAGTAGCAGACATCGGTATTTGGGGAGGAGGCGAGTGGAGACTGGAGAGTAGCGGTTCGGGAGTAGCGTGATGTCACCGACGCTTTGGACATCGCGCCGGTGTCCTCCTCATACAGTGGACCTGTGACGAGAAATATAAACAGTGCTTCCTCACACCTTTTTCTTACTCTTTACTGATAACTACGGGTTAGAATAGATCTCCTGCAACAGACCGATTGGTTGAGTGCTGCATATTATTTGTCCCCGAAAACTATCTGCTAGTCGGTAATGAGACCCCCCACCTTGTTGACATCGACTCAAGTAAGCGAGCTACTTATATGAAAATGAGCGGCTAGCTGGCAAAGCATTCAGTTTATCGAAGCGGGATTCTATCTGTGCCCCCAAAAGGCATGTTAGACTCACCCGACTCCACCTGGTATGTATATTTCGGCTGCAGTGATGGGACAGGGATGGCCGGGGGTGCGAAGTAAAGATTGCCAGAGGTGGAAGACTTGAGATTGGAGTTCTGAAAGACAAAGAAGGTGAAAGGAGGGGCTAGTAAAGGGCACAATAACTTCAAATATTCGATCATTCCATTCATGTATATTAGCATTCTTTCCATTCCATGCGTTAGGTTAAATCCATATGTGCTGGTGTGTTCTCCCATGGTTCTAGAGAGGCCTCAAAAAGGTGCGATGGTGACCGCGGTAACTGAACCCGCTCTCAGTGAATAACAATCCGCAGTTCATCGATCAGAAGGAGGAGAACAGTTGAATATGTGGAGAAATGGTGTCAGCCTTCTTGTGCGAGATAGTGGGAAGGAATTGGGTGGGTCATAATTTCAAATGACCCTCACAATGTGCCCTCGACCAGTGACTTCATCCAGTCTGCGGGTCGGATACTCCGTCCTCTCACGACCACTCCTTACACAAGTCTTTTGGGGCACAGAGTATGCTGAATGGAGCAAGAGCATCATCTATTTGCCTTGATGTACTACTGCCTCTACTGAAGTAAGTACTATTCTCCGTTCAACGTGAAATCATCGTATCACTTTCGTTTCTGATTCTTTGGTGACAGCGATTCGTAGGAGGACTCATGATGGTAGTAAGCGAAGAGTGATCACGGCGAGCACCTGGCAAATGGGCCCTATACTCAATAGACATTTAGCTATGAGAAGTCTTCAATCCCCGCGGTTCCGCGTACCAAATTGGTGCTTTGACGTCCTCTCCTTCAATAACAGGTATTCTCAAAATCTAGCATTTTGTTACTATGACTCTACGTGAAGGATCATTGATATGAAACAAAAGAAGGTAATGTCGTACGTCTTTTCGACTCAAATTCTCCTCGTAGATGCGTGCCCGTTGCTCCTGCACACGAAGTGCCTCCAAGCGTTCGTTGGCAAGGTCGTCAAACCTGTAAGGAAAATCAGGACATTATACTTGATCTGTCAATCCGCTGAAGAGAGAAAGGCTTGTGACTAGGTTGGAAGGATCTGTGTACAAACTTCGCTGTGGGGCGAAGAGAAGGTTAGAACTGGGGTAGTTTCGTCCAACCTTTAACTTCACCTAAATCCATCTAACGAATTCCATCAGTATCTACGAGGTGTTTTTCGGACTTGAAATTTGGAGTCTTCTGGCTGCACCGTAAGTATTCTACACTGCAGCCATCTTCACTTCTGCCTCTTAAGCGTTTTGAACACATTCAAGTGCCGTTGCTATGACGCGTTACAGCTTGGTTTAATTACCGTCTTACTAGGCGAACATTTCAGTTGATCAAGTAAAGACCGCCATGCCAGTAATGCCACTACTTCCTGTCACTGATCCAAGGGACAAAAATCTACAACTCACGGTTGAGAAGGGACCGATCCGTTAGTCGCAGGCATATTTGGCACGAACGGTCGAGGCTTCGGCATAACTGGGGGCGCAGCTTTCGGTGGGGCGCCCTGAAATTCGAAGGAAAAAACGGACATTTTAAAAATCCTCCAGGTAGTTTGATATTAAAGTCCAGCTAGGTACTCTGAAATCACAAGAGTCCCTTCTCCTTCCTTTCTATCATTGGCTGGACGAGCACAAATTAGGAATAAGCTCGGGTTGGTTTGCTCTCGTCAAATGAGCATTCCCCAATCGTCAAGTAAGAACACCAGTGCTCTACGTCAGCATTAAACTTCCCATGAATGGACCCGTTGATGATTTTTTAAAGGAAAAAAGTGTTTTCCTATTCCAACATACCACGCCAGGGGAGTGCATGTAGGGCGCATTCAGCGACCGCGTTCGACTCCTCTCATTCATTTGCAGCTGAAAGCGATATTCCACACGCAGTTGGTCCAGCTCTCGTATCAAATCAGCATTCGGATTAGCCTCCACTGCATCCTCCAGTTGGCGAATTCCACGCGCCAGGTCCTGCAGATGTCGCGACCCATTGTCCACCGTCTCAGGCTGTGTCACACGATTCAAACTGCCCGCACGCACGGTGTGATTGGACGCCGACAGCTGGGAATGAAACGGTGGAAATTTTCCCATTGGCAATTACGAAAAATAGTCTATCGGACTGGACTGATACACTGCTAATTTTTTATTACAGTAGCCAATGTAAACCGTATAGTATAACCATTTCATTGGTCTGAAGTATATTACTTATTCCCCACTTAGGTAGTTGGTGTCTCAAGCAGATTTACCACTTGTCATTGATACGTATTTTAATTGTTTTTACCGATCTCGAACGCTGAATAAGATCCAGCCTCATTGGTGAATTGTCCCTGATGCTTGATCTCCGGGGGATAAAGTGACTAGCCGGAGGCCCATACACACTCAACGAAGGTCCTGTTGGAGAAAGTGATGGCGATCTGTGACCTCTTGGAGGTCCCACATCACCATACTTGATCGCTAGATCAGAAGGCTCGAGGCTGTCTGGCGGATGGTACTGCGGGAAATTGGCGGTTGGTTCCGGGGGTGGAGAACCGCCAGAAACTGCGAGATCGGTCTGGGAGGACCAATAGGTTACGCCTGATTGGATGGTACTCGGTTCTGGACGGCTATTGATCGCCCTTGTATTCACATTAGTAGTGGAGTAAGAGGGACGAAGATCTGAGTAGGAAGCTGAGGTGGTCACGATTTTCTGCTTTGGAAGCGGTCTAGATGGTGGTAGTGGTTGATAATGAAAACTGCATTCAAGACGGGAAAGAAAGTGATAGCACCCAGGTTTGTCTGTCGGTTTAATCCTGCGATTTCACAACTCACCGTCCAACTTGTGGATCAATCACTGCCTTCGTGACGTCCTCCACTAGGGTGGGTCCAGTCGAGGGTGGATTGGGCCTAGCTGCGCCATTCCTAGTTTCCTGTATTCGCACCAGTGGCAGTCGATCTAATGGAGGTGTATACCTAACGACGTCCTCCTCCTCCTGAACCACTCGAACTGGTTCTGTCTGTACTGCAGAAGCTTGAAGAGACACCGTAGTGGGAGGCTTCTTCGACTCGGCAACATTTCTAGCATCGTTCGATCTATAATAACGTCAGGATGAAAAAAGGCCGCATGAACTTACTCTGCTACTGTTTGCATCGCCTTGTCAGTGACGCTTCTAGCCGGAGAAGCGTTCAACGGAGATGTGGTCTTTTCAGCAGTCGCAGCACGAGTTTCGGAAGGAATCCTTTGCTTAACATTTGTGATAATATCTTCACTTTCCGAAGTCATCTCAGAGGCATTCGTGTAGACGCCTTCTTGTGAAGGCTTTGTGACATTTGGAGGGTCTAAATTAACACATGTTGACCTTTAAAAGGTACCCACCTTTCCTTATCTCCTGAGTGATTATGGACGATGTCGAGGAAAGAGATGACAATGAGGGCGAGACATCTTGCTTGGAAGGACCATTTTTCTGGCTGTTAATCGCCTCAGCATTACGTTTGGCGAAGTCATTCAAATCTGTTGAACTGGATTCATTGTCAACGCCGTTGCTGGAGGGTCGTGTTGTCAGTCCACTGGATCGAAGATCCTGCTGTGATCGGAATTTGTAGCTGTCAAGGGACCCCTGAACACTGGCCTGTATGGAAGAGAAGGACGCTGTACTATTTGGTTACACTGTCTATCGGGGCTCTAACGCAGGTGACATGAAGTTCTGCCAAATTCACTCAGACTACCAGTCACACAGACTTTATGAACATCGATGAAATGAGGAGTTTTCAGATCAATGGATCCAGATGAATTAGGAGCAAACCTGTGGCAGTATTAACGAATTATCTTCGAAGGAACCGACAATTCTGATTTCGCAGACTAGACACGACTCTAGATTCTTACAGAAGGGAAGTAATAGAAGGGCATAAATGAAAAACTCGCCAACTATTGGCAACCAATTCCTAGCAGAAACGAAGGTGAAGGGGAGAATTTGCGGAAATAGTTGCAACCTCACCGGCGACGGTTGGAAGGAGAGATTTACTTCTGGTGGTGAAGGTCTTCCACCATATTTAGAAGTTGGTTTTAGGGTCTTCTCTGTCGAATTCCAGACTTCATCGCTGCCCTCGTCACTGGAAATGTCATCGGAAGAGACCTCAAATTCGCGAATCTTGGGTGCTTGAGTCACTCCTCGGCCGTTGGTCAAACCGTCCACGCTCTTGGGTCGGTATAACTGTTAAAAGGAATAGTCAAGTTAGAAATCTTTGGTCGTGAATACAACTTGGATATCAATGTGACAATTCTACGCTTGGATAGCCAATACTCAGGCTGTGGAGCACCCTGCACATCGTTGAACAACAAGGCATTATACTGTAAGTGGCATAGCAACGAGTGGTGATGAAAGGAGTGTCATGACAACGAGGACGCCCAACCATCTACTTGTACCTCCAGAAGACTTTAAACGCAATTCTTTTGCTTAGCAAACGAGACATGAATAGTTTCAACGTTCTAGAGGCGACACTGTGTCTGTGTCGATTTCAGTCATGGTAACCACCATCCCGCAGCACACCTGCCGATCAGCCCTGCAGCACGGACAGCATGGCGGAACCAAATCTCTTAGGCATTTTTCGGCACCTGTGGGTTCTAGTGAGTTCAAAGATGGGTTAAAGTGCAAACTGTCATTTCTCTGGCATTTTTTTGACCACCGAGACTATAATTACTGCATCCTTCTCGTTTATTAATTAAAACACTCACGGACTGCTGTGACTGCCTCTGCGAGGCACCGCTGCCAAGCGGTACTCTCGACCCAAACTGCACTCCATCTCCATCATCATCATCGTCGTCGTCTTCATCTTCATCATCATCCTCCTCCTGATTCCAGTGACTGGCCTGATTGAGAGAGGGTGTGGAACGGGCCATCGTAGTTGGAAGAGGCCTCCCTCGTTGAGCCGAATTGATCAAATTCATGATCCCTCTTGCCTGAGCCGCCCGTTTAGCGACCACTAAGTGGACGGCAGTTGAAATACGTGCCAGAATGGACACAGCGACTTCCGATTGGTCGCAGTTGACAAGAGAGGAATTAGCTATCGCGAGGATTTGATCTCCGACCTCTACGCGACCGTCTTGAGCAGCTACGCTACTCGGAACGATGTGTCGGATGTAGATGCCATAAGGCGCATTGCCTTCAGGCTGAAACAAAAGCTCAAAAGTGTTTAAATCTTGTCAGCCGTTGTCATAGGCCTTAGGTTACAAACCGGGCGACTGATAAGATGACATTAGACTCCGATTATTTGAAAGCGCTTTACCTTTGCAGCAACTATTCCAAGACCTAAAGGTTGGCCATTCTTTTGAAGAACGAGGCGCTTCACGGAAGACAGCTTGACGCCAGCTTCCTTGGCAAGGTGTTCAACATTAGCATCGGGTTGGTTGTTGAAAGTCTTGTTCATCGGATGTCCACTAGGTGCCGACCTCGAGTCAAACTAAAGTGGACGGAAATGGGCGCATTTTACGCACAAACCAATCAAAAACTCCTCAGACAAAAGGTCTTAAATTTAATACTCTACAGAAACGATCGTACTACTGGTTGTCAGTGTTGGCATATCCTCGGTTTAAGACGGCTAAAAATTGATAAGAATATTTTTAACTGTCACTCTAATGACTGCTTAGACATCATGCTAGTGGTAGTAGTTCAAATGGGTCGTGAGGAAGTTGAATAAAGAGGACGCACTCACCCTATTCCTGAAGTGTCCAGTCCACATTCCGTTAAGCGGTGCCTTAAAAGCTAGCTCATTCCTCCGCACACTCAAACACCCGTCTTCCACGAGAGGTTGTACAGTCTCCATGAAACCCTCAGGAATCCCAACCAACCCGCTAGTGGCGACATACCCCTCAGGAGGTACTATGAGGGGCAGAGGCAGCTCAACTGGGACCTGTAATGAGAGCAGTTCTCGGGTCTCACGACTGGATGGGGAACCGTGTTGCTCCATAATCTCACGATCAATTTCCTGAAATAAAAGGAGAGGTGCATAGGTCATACTTTGGGTGCAAGTGCTTTCATTCAAAGTAGATTCGCAAAAAGCAGACCTGTCTAACGCTCTTTGTAATATTTTTGATCCATTCCGAGGTCAATGGAGGTGGGTCACCAAGATGTGTAAGAAGCCATTCTATCCTAGCGCTGTTCAATGAACGCAACTCCAACACTCGCTTCTGGAATGGACGGAATTTGGAGCGATCCGCAGTGATAAGTTGGCAAGTCTGTGAAGGAAAACATATCCGAATAGTAAAATAATAAAGGAAATGTTTCAAGCTCAGCAACGTTTTACATCTAAAAGGTACTGGAAAAAGTTTGCCAAATTTCTCAAAACAATTACATGATATCATTGCTTCTGTGATTTCTGAGATCTAATTCATAGACGTGAAGTACATACGCTACTTTTGCAACATTAAGTAGGCATAGTATTATTAAATCGCTGACGCACCTGAACGGGAATGAGGAGGTGCAACTCACAGACGCTGCCGAGTCCATGCCTTGTTGCCCACTGGTTCACTCTTTGCAGACGTCGCATCAGACGTCCAGCACCCAGTCTGGTGGTCCACAAACTACCTACACTCCCCCTTCTGCCCTCCTGATGATCCTTCGCCTGGACTATGGAATTGAAGATCCAAGCTCCCATTGAATGAAAGACATAAGCGAAGAGCTGTAGCGCAAAGGAGACGTTCACACACGCCTGACGCATCCCCCGTATCATGAAAGCGAGAATCTGAAGGAGACGTTGAATGTTCGGCTCCAGGTTTGTGGATGGCAACGACAAGTAGAGATCATCAGTAGGAGGAAGGGGTCTGTCATCCAAACGCAGATCGTCTTGTTGGTCGAAGTCTCCAGGAAAAAGAAGACTTGGTGTGAGATACTTTAGGAGCTCCAGAAAGCCTCGACACAACTCATGGAAGGCGGAATCGATGCAGTTGGCTAAGAGGTGACTGGAAGTAGCGATAGCCTCGGAAAAATCAGTGTCATTTTGCAGGAAATTAAGGAGTTCACTGGAATTTGCCAGCCAGAAAAGAAGCTGATTGAAGATAACACGCATGGATGACCAAGTGCTGAAATCGCCTTGACAGCACGTTTGGATACACTAGAAGTGAGGATAAAGGAATGGGAAAGTTTGTTAGATGCTTTGCTTGTGTGTGCAAACCACATTTAGACTCTGGAAACAGTCATCAGACAGCGTTCACCACTCACCTGGAACATCTGACTTCCAATATGATTGAGTAGGCCACTGAGATAGTGCTCTTGCTGTTCCCTCGTTAAATGAGCAACCTTCCACCGTCGCAAGCATCCACGAAGGAGACCGTAAAGCAGGAAAGCCGGTGTAAGTACAAAGATAGGCGGTCTAGACGTACTTCTGCTTGAGGCGGAAGTAACTGTCGTAGTGTGGAATGAGAGACTGGTGGCCAGTTTGAGCACCGCATCGACAGAGTCGCAGGCAGCCTCATGGAGACAGGCAGCAAAATCATCTGTGGTGGTGGAAGTAGCAGATGAAGGAAGGCGAACATCCACGAGGATTGGGAGTCGATCGGGAAACAGCTGATCCGTATTTGTGTAAGTCGGTTGGTTCTGTTCAATAGGAGGGGAAATTGACAGGCTCTCAAACTGAAATATCAGCTATGGATCAAACAAGAAACCTCGAGGTCTGGACATTTCACTTACCAAAGAAGTCCTACTTCTGTATTGTTTTTCGGGACTCCACCCTCTATGGCTTTCTTGGAACGTAAGGTCGGGCATAGATCCCTTCGGCACTTGTTCATGAACCTGTCGTGTCTTCTCCAACGAGGTGCCCTGTTCGAGGAACTTGAGGAAGAGGGATCGACCTAACTGCACAATGCACCCATGACGAAGGGGTGTTGGACGTACTACTTTTCGACCGTCTAGACAAACTGCAGTGGGTCCTGGAGGCCTTGTTGTAATGTCGAGAGCAGGTGAGATGAGCACTGCAGCACCGGTGCTTTCACCTTTCTCACCGTCGACTGCTGAAGATGCCGGAAGCAGCGTACAGTGTACTGGACGGATGTCCGGAAATCTATTCTATACAGAAATCCTGGCAGATAACTTTTGATGTAATTGAGATCATCGGCTTTTCTCCTTACATCACTAACTCACCGCACTGAGAAATATATTCGGAGGTGGTCCGACAGACGCAAACTGCGAGCCAACCTTAATCGGAACACCTGCTTTTTGTCTCCCACCTCCTTGTTGAACAAGACCAGTGAGATTAAATCGTAGAACCTTCCCAACCTTTGCCGTCCCGTTGGGATTCACCTCTACCAGCTGCGGTGCAGGTCGCTTAACCGAAATATTGGCGTAGTCCTGTTGCTGCGAGCTCGCATCTTCGTGTAGCGAAAGGCTCTCATCCTGATGCAAGATCAGATAGAATTCCGTGCGAACTCGGGGAAACTTTGCCTGAATGCTCCGCAAAATGTGAAGTGGTCTCTCCTCGGTTCGAAGTATACGGCGGGGTGGAACGCTGTAACTGCACCGAATTAAAGGTCAATTGCTACTGAAATTTAGTGAGTAGGAAGGCGCTGCGAGATTACTGGAACCTACGGAAGATTTTCGCTTTTCGTTGGAATGTTGACTTGCTCGAGGCAGTAGGATCCGAGGTTTTGCAGACGACCGTAGGAGGCGAGAATTCGCTGAATTATCTGATCTGACGTCTCCGAAACTGTTGATTTCAGTGTTTGGCTGCGAGTGGGTAGATTGGCGGATTGAAGGAAAACTGTTAGCGCCCCCGCTGCAAAAAAATCCATAGGTCGAATGTTATTTCTGCAAATTTTACATTTCTGATCCCTAAACTACACCATAGAGAACTCCGTCTTCACAAGGAAGACACAATTCAATGACAAATTTCGGTCCCTCTTCTTCAACGATTTTCACAGTCACTTCTACCTACTGAGAAGAGTTAGCTCGCGCTGAACTGCAGGGGTGAACAACTTTCGGAACAGAAAAGTTCCCATCAGACCAATGCATCACCTAACGTCTTGATAGAGGTCTTTAAGAACTAAAAACTCACTTTGCGGATCAATGCCTTCATGGTTTGCATTCATTAGCGCCTCCGGTTCGTCCAAAACATTCGGCAAGGAGGAAGTTCGCATAACAGCCTGGTTGCTTGCAAGTGCAGCTGCCATCTTCTGCCTCTTCTTTATGTTGCCATTGGTCTTCAACGATTTGGACTTCTTTTTAGTAGATACGGAAGGGGCATTTTTCTCCCTCTCGTTGGCGACAGCAAAGACTAGCTCGTCCGAGCTGTTGGCGATGGGTTCTTGCGACCTCGCGTAAGCTTCCACAGAAGGGGTCTCAGTTATGAGATTGCCTGCGCTTCGCCACTTTGCCATGTTGATACTGCCACTGCTATCGCCAACATTCGGGGGATTGCGGTTGACCTAAAGTGTGAGTCGACGGAATTTGACAAGTAGGTGACGTTAAAACCTATCCGACTTATTCCTTTGGCTGAAATTATGACGACTGGGCATTACTTCTAGAGTTTGGCATCAACATATGGTGTGCAAAGCCTGAGAGATAAACGAGATCCCCTCCCTCCCTCCCCAAATGGGCATGCTTGCCAAGAATTTAGGCACTGAAAGCGATTTTTAGCCAACTTCCAACACATTAAGAGAGCACTTAAAATCCAAAATCGCACTTCCACTAACGCTTTCAAAAAATGCTTTTTCTGGGCTAGCAAAACAATTTGGTAACTGCGGTATCAGAGCAAGGTAGTTAATTATGCCCGTTCAGCAACTTCCGGGCGCAATTAAAGCGAGATAGTATAACAGGGCCCAAGAAATCAGTACAATTGTAACCGGCAAATTTGCCTGATGGTTAATTACCCTACCCCATCTTACCGAGGGAGACCTCCTATTGGTGGAAAAGCAGGTGAAATGGCCAAATACAAATCTATATCAGGTACCAGTGATTTGACAGTCCAATTAGCCAACCTTCATGATGTGCCAAGCGAGTATAACTACAAATGTCACGCCACGTTGTAAGAATTGCGTGAACAAAATCAAACACGCAAACGAACCGAAAAAATTGGCAGTGACAGGACACAGAGGTGAAGTGAAGTCCCCAATTGTGCCCCTTCCTAATTAGGCTAACTTAAAAGTGCTTGATTTCATTTAAGCGAGGCAGAAACAACAACTAAATACCTACCAGTTCAAAAGGACTTAATGATTTGACAAAAAAAAAAACTGAAACGACAGTGTGCAGGCCTAACAGGTCAGAAGAACTGCGAAACAGCTGCGAGGGTAGTCATGGTAACGTGGAGTAAACCATGGAACGTGCCTTTGCTCAGCAATACGTGTGTAGGCACTTTTATTTACGCAGCCCGACTGAACAAAAAAAATATGCAGATACGCAGTAAGGCGTGTTTCATTATTGCCGGCCGATTATGCATGCCACTTTGTAGCATAATCAATGTCAGTTGGAAGGGGAAGAGACACTATGACGGCTCACTCAAAGGAAAAAACGTAGAAGCACATTAGAATCCCAGAGAAAGAGGCGAAAACGCGACCCGATTACAGTTTCATCAACTTTCCAACTTAAGCGGGCCAATCAGGTGTGAGATCACGCGGGGGCTCGCCTCCTATTGGCTGAAATAAATCGATTAGCTCAATCTAACATAGATGATGATATTGTATTTTCCTTATGCCACTGGATTTCCCTGTAAATCAAATGAACCACCCCACTTAATTTAATTTACGAACTAAAAAGCACCCAAATTGAAGGCGTGGAATGTGGACTTGCTACTCTTTAGCAGCAGATGCCTTAGACTGACTTATTACTTGTGAAGTTGGTTAAAGCTAGACTCCTTTCAAAAAAACAACTAAGAAAAAATGCCCTAAGCTCTATTTGCACTGTAACACTGATGTGGGCATATATGAAATCCAAGATGTCTCTGCGGTCGCCTGGATACGAGACTCGTTTAAACTACCTCCCCACAAAAGTACTTTCGCTGGCTGTGCAACTAGTGTGAGTCAACAAATTAAAACACATCTATGAAGATATTCAAAGAAAAAGCACAGTGATCAAAAGCTTATGCTGCTTAGATAAATGCAAAAAATATCCGTTTTTATCGCACCAATTTTCCACGCCACGTCAACCAACGAAACCCGCAAATGTGGTTAAGGCAGTCAATATTCTCTACTCCTGTTAATTCATTTTCCCTTTAAATTAAATGCTGTTGAAGACAACTGCATCAACACCTTCTGAGAAATAAAGCTTTTTAGTATTTTCTGCATTTACCTAAATATCTGGTACTAGATTGTCGAAATCGCTTCACATATAAAATACTTTGGTAAAGTAGATGAGAAAAAAATGAGGAATCACGTGACACGCCCTGTCAACCGAATCTCGCCGCCCTTGGCATTCGGTCAAGGAGTTATCACCACAGCGCACAGAAGGACTGTGAGGCTTGCACACAAACTGTACCAAAGCGGGGGACAGGGTTCAGTTAAGACGGAGGCGAATATCGTGGGCAGGTGTGCGCCCGAGCACACATTTTTGCTCTACAGAGGAGGAATTTCTCACAAATAACCACGATCGTATGGCGAATGAAGTTGACCCCAGATGGCAAGCTGAATCCACAACCACAAGGAGTAGAAGGAGAAAGTAATGTTACAAAAAAAGATGTTGCAAGGGAACTAAGCGCGGGCAGTAAATTCCCCCTGCAACACCACAAGTCCTCCCACCTCCAACTTTTAGTCATGTGTGTGTGGGTGCGTATGCTCCGGACGGGTGCCTAAGCAACCATATTGCTTCCGCTTAATCCATTCAATCCACGCATTTGGTTAAACCTTTTCCTACTGGCCCTTAAGTAAATGTAACAAATGTGTGTGTTGTGTGGAACCAGTTGAAGACATCTCGCGTCACATATACGTGACGGTGGCGGCTAACGTGCCAAGTGCATCAACAAAATAAGCAGTAGGTACGAAAGGGTGTCCGATCGGCAAAATGACTACTAATTTATGAAGGAAGAATAGAGTAGTGACGAAGAGGAACATTTCACAACGAGAACGATTTCTTTTTCCGCATAAACGACCGTCTGATTCTGCGTTTCTCTGAGTCAGTCGTTGAATCAGCCCAGATAATTAGATGCGAATCGCTCTCCGGAAGACGTATACTCCACCACCCCATAGCATTGCTAGGTCGTTAAGCATGAGATGACCGATTCTTGTAGGTGTTTTTTTGGGGTTACTGCGAAGATACCTAGCGGCTACGCGTCGCCTGAAGACCTCCACCAATTGCGTCACATACGTGTGTGGATGTAGGTGAGGACCCACTTTTCGTGACAGTTTGCACGACCTGTATTCGTGGTGAGGCTGTGATGGAGAGCTGGGTCGCAGGCTGAGCAGTTGGTGGAGGATGATGTGCTCAGCCTGAGAGGAAAAACCACTATCAGGTTTTGCCTTTTCAACAGACACAGATCTAGCCACTTCGGTATCGTCGGCCTCGGTATCATAGTGCAGCAGTGAAGCATCCAGTTTGTAGTAATAATGGTGGTAGAGAGGCACCATCGTGCAAAAGACAGAGCATCACAACTAAGTGAGGAGTTTCACGAAGTGAAGGAAGACTTGGGTCTGGTGAAAGATTCACCAAAAAGTTTGTCGAATAGTGGTTTGGAAATTACCCTTTTACTTGACAACTTTTATCCTGAACACGCGTTACGCGGCAAAGGCAGACCTGAGCTGAGATGGAAAGGGAACCAGCAGTGACGAAAAGAAATAAACACGTCCAACAGCTCCAGCGACGCCACACTTGAATCACTTGGAGACGTCTATTATGGTGGACCTTGACGATGGCATCAAATGACGCCTCGTGTGCATCCTAGAGGGGAATTAGTCCAGTCACTGGTGTTGCTGGTTATTGGGCTGTCTCCCATCTACCACGATGGCTACACCATGATGGCCCACGTGAGAGGTTGACCCTGGAGACGACCCTCAAAGGCAGAGGGGAACTGTGTGGCGATCTTACGCATCGTTTAACCGTGTGTGCTGAACTGTACGGGCACACTAGTCTCCGCTGCTTGTACTTCGAATGGCAGGTGCGCCCAAAAACCGGACCCATGCTAGTGACCCCACACAGCGCTACTCACAGAGTAGTAAGTAGTATGTTCCTACTCATACCACTGCCCTGTTACGACATTAGGGAGGTCTTAGGACACCACGTTTTGCAATAAAATGACTTCATAAAGTGATTTAAACCTCACTTTTCCCATTTGCTAACCATTATATGTAATAAGTCGCATGTTCTGTCATAGGACTTTTGCAGACTCCTCAGGGCACGTCGCGGCATTCATTTAAGTAGGATGCTGACATGTAAGAGTTCACCTTCAAGAATTACTAGCATTCGCCTTCAATTCGATCTGACAACACTTGCAAGTGATGGAGTCTTTGTCAAAAGTTCTGTGTTTTTGAAGTGGAAGTAAAGTGCTGCACTAGTCTACTCGATTTCGCAAGGTTTAGTTTTTCGAATCGTGCAAAATTTCCTTTTAACCCTCACTTATAAGTCAAAATCAGACCACCTTTATCTGCCTCCTAAAGGCAACAAAGTGTTCTCTACCAGCGACCGTAATACGAGTTTGCTTGCAGTTAGTTTGCGCCAACCTCTCGATTGGTTGAGTGGCCGTCACGGATCTCCACGACAGAGACCAACGCTGGTCTCCCCCTCCCCCTTACGCTGTAAGATCCTGTGAATTTCCTCCGTGCTGCCCAAGTAGATCCCCTCATTCACCCGATCATCTCCATCTAAGAAGCCAAATCCGGAGGTAGAAGATAGGAACATTGACCTATTATCAAAAGCTAAACCGTCTCAACTACTCAGTTCTGGAGTTTGCGCATAGGCCTTACCAGAGTGAAGCAAAACAGCTTTATAAGACCAAAAGCTCGCGGCTTTTCCTTTTTCAATATCTAATGTCGAAAACGAAAAGGGCTTTCTTTTATCCGCATGAAGATTCCATGACGTCCGTTAAACGGTGAGAAAATTACACATGTGGAGATCAAGGAGAAACCGCGTGATTGAAATTCGCCCTTCACACGTGTCGAGTGTGAGAATTTGCACCTAATTTATGCGCCTGGCCGTCTCCTTTCCACTCACCCACGCGAATGGGCTTTCTCACCGCTTCATCTCCGACGCTTTCTTCATTTCCGTTTGAGTGGCAGTCCTCACCAAGACCAATTATACACGGAGATGTCTTCGACTCCTGGAAAGATTCCCTGCCTCCGTGTTCAAGGTTCATCCAGCTTCAGGAAATCGTGATTTGGTGTTCACTCTTCCTCCTAGTGAAGCATGGCCCGATTGACAGGTGGGGGTGGATAAACGTCTGGATTAAGCTCCAACCCACGCATCCGGCCGTAGGACTTAGCTAGCTTGTGCTTAAGGTAGGAGGGGAGACGTGATTGGCCAAGGGGAGGGTGACGCCTTATTGTGCGGACGTGAGTGAGCACCTAAGACCCATTTTGGGCAATAAAGCCAACCTGGTTTATCATCATCCAAGCTGACTGACTCACAGGACTCTGTTACTACCCCCTTCTCAACTATTGCCTGTATGACAGCCTGATGACGTGCCCGTATAACTTGTCTAGACAACCTCCTTTCATAATTCACCACTTTCCCCCCTTTTTATTAATTTTAGGCAAAGGTACTAAAAATCATGACAGGAAAGTGAACAATTTAGCCCTTATTGACGACTATCAGGAGTGAGTCCTTATCCTGAAGATAATTTAAACAGGTTAGGGAAGACACCATCAACTGATTGTGATCAGATGGGAAAACTGCTGATGACAGCCCTACTTGTGGAGGCACTTGAGGTCATCTTTTAAGCGGTCAGAGTACCCAAAAAAGTAAGCAATTAAATCTAGATTCTAATGCCACTTTTAAAGGTCGTTTGCATGTTAGACACTCAATTTTCCGTCGTTGACACACTTAAATGTGTGTGTGTGTGTGTTAGAGGTGGTGAGAAATGGCCCAAAACTATGCTCTTATAAATTCAAGCTGACCTCTTTGATTCTCACGTAAAGGTGGTTAAGAAGCGGGAATTCTAGGTCACCACCTTAAGTGATGTTGCCCCATGACAAACGGGATTGGGGTGTTTGAACTCACCCTCATGTCGAGCTTGGACTCGTCGCGTAAAATAAAGCGGCCTTCGCGTTGATTAGTCTTCCAATTGATTTGATTCATCAGAGGTCGTTCCTCAGCACCCAAGCGTCGTTCTGTAGTTTTTTTTGCAAAACAAAGACAAAAAATAAAATGTTATTACTCATTCTCCATGTGACCAAGAAAAACCAGATCTTTTCAAATAAATACCAAAGAACAACTTTTTGGCACTTTTAAAGAAGAAAAAGTGGTACCTCCTGTGGACGGATGATATTCGTAGAGAGCGTAGCGTCCGGATTTGAGAAGGCGTAAGTCAGGATGAAATTTCTCCACAAGCACATTCACCAAATGTCGTGCAGTAGCGTGACTTGAAATTCGAACGCATTTTGAGTAGTACTTGTCGTATGGACCATAAAAATAAAAGCGCACTACTCCGAAAAATTCCTGGTTCTGGTAATGAATAAATAAAAATAGGAATAAAGTACAAGCAAATGTGCAAAATGACCGGGAATAGAAGTATATAAACAATTATTTTTGAAATAGCTCACAAAAGTTATCCTTTACTGTAAAAGTGCAGTATAAATGTATCAATATGAGTTTCACACAAATGAATTAAATCAAGTTACACCTCAAAATAATTGTCCGATTTGATAAGACAGGTATAGTAAAAAATGCAAGTCAGGAAACTTTTTCGCATTCAAATATTCAAACTGGCTGTAATATGTGAAAAGGATTGTTTATTTAACAATGAGACATGAACACAGTGTGTTTCGATCAACTAGCCCAGAATTATGTGTCAAAGCAAAGCAAAGTTATTAAGAAGGTATTGGACACAACTCTGTTAAAACTACCTCATTTATCTCCGAAATCCGAAATAACTCTAATGCGTTCCGATTCCACTCATCTATTTTTTCGGAAAAATCAAGCATCCCTAACTGCTGCTTCAATCCCACCTTTTTGAAATTCATCCAATACAAAATTGTAATATTGTGACAAGCTAAAACAAATCAAAGGTTAAAAAAATGGCAAAGCATATTGGCCAAATAAAAAGAGCTTTTTGCCAAAAAATGCCTTTTAATGTTTTTAAAAATTAGAAAATTGTAGAGGCTGATCTTTTGCCATTGCAGTAAAGGTGCATCAGAAGCTGCTACTTAGGCAAGTGCGCAACTGTCATGCTCCTAAGTGGATGAGTTCATTTAGGCATAAAGTCAATTAAAAAGTGATATGACAATTTATCATGCCATGCATTTAATTTCGCAGATCCCCTTCCATTCGCTTGTTGGCCTTTTACTCTGCTGATTGGCCTCTGACTCATGTTAGTATCTTCCCATTACTTCTGCTCTCTACTTCTACTGCGGCTCAACACAACTCCGGCGAAAAATTTGTAAGGCTACACCAGATTGATGTACCCCTTAGGGCCTTTAGTAAACTCCTCCTCTTGCATCCTTTCCCTCTTTCTCTAATCCCACTCAGAAATCGCAGTCATGAAGAACGTATTTAATGGGCGATGTGGCATAACCGGTGCAGTTCTATCGGTTGGATACCTTCTTTCTGACATGCGATGCAGAAGTTCATCAGGTAGCTTAGCTGTGGTGACCTCATAGACCGTGTTTACCAGAGCAGATATGTTCTAACACGTGAGGTGACAGGGCCACATTTCTGGTAGGGGACACTACCACGTACTGTCGTGACTTTTAAAAACGCATGAAATTCGCGCAAAAATTTTTGCCAAACTGACCCCTTTCGCGCCTCATCAATTGCTTATTTTTGCTATAGCGCAAAAAATTCCTCTAAATGTGATTTTAGCCACGGCATAACCCATCAAAGTTGTGGTGGCAGATGTCGCCTAGATGTCACCTCATCCACGTCCCCAATTGTGGCATCAGAAGGTATCTCTTTAATCTTTTTTATTGCCTAACTGAAGCATGGTAAGCAACTGCGGCGGCATTGTGCAATCGTCCGCCCTGGTTACGAAAAATCAAACAAGGAGACTACCAGCACATTTCAGAGGCTATTCTGCAAACCGAACGCGCAATCAGTGTAGCGTAGACAAAGGGATCAGGCTGCCCGATAACTTGCAAGGCCACATGTCCATCATTATTGCCCTCGAGGGGTACCAGCATACCAGGATGTTCAATGCCAAGGAATAAACGGGCTGGTGTCGAGAGGCGGCCATCGGCATGGACAAGACACTATCGCGCCAAGTCAGCACAAGCTATCTCCGCGTGTATCATACTATTCAACTGGACGACCTTTTGTTGTAGTAACAAAGAGAATGCCCACCATTCAGCATAACTGATTTGCTTGGATTGTAGGGTTTCGTCTCCCCTTATTTGTTTGCCTGAAGCACAAGCCAGTAGTAAGCGGTAAACAGTCACCTTTTAACGGAAGCGCAAGTCAGAATCCCAAACCGCGGGAACGCCTTGGTATTTCCATGGTCCCCTCAGTTGCCATCCCTCCACGCTTATTGACACTTTAGTCCCTCCTCTCCATGCGCTACTAGTTAATCCTGCCTTTCCCTGTCCGGACTGTGGTATGCGAACCTGATCGGGAGGGAAAAACTCATCCTTCGTTGACTAAGGAGAAAGGTTATACGGAGCAAGAAGGGATGCGACCAGGTGTGGCTGAAGCGGAGAGGAGGGGCTGCGACGCTTCCCAAATTTTCCATTTACCAGCGATTAATATAGAGAATGAACTCGTTTTGTTCCATTGTGCAGCCTTTAGCTGTGTGCCACCGATGCATTTCGCCCCAAGGTGGTTAGCTTTGAGGAGGATACTTGATATTCTGCAATCCTGGCCAAGTCTGGAGCACATTACCTCAAGTATTGAAGGAGGGTAGATACTTCCAACGAAACCGACTCACGGTGCTGCGTCCGCTCCCGTGCCACAACCGACTAGAGGTTGGCTTCCACGGCCATCGAGAGGAATACTGTGTTTTTAAGAGGTAAACTTTTCCATCCGGGCACTTCGACCACGCCAGGGTGGTATGATATAGCATTCATGCCAACAAATTTTCAGACTGGCGATAAACCCTCCTCCCTATCGATACGCCTCTGTTAATTCTGCGTATAGCTAGACATACAATCAGTACCCGATTATGTGGACACAATGGTCGCTTAAATTGCAGGGAAGCAAGAGTCCCCCTTTGTAATTTATGTGTAACCAAAGAGCTGCCCGATTCTGCTGCCAGGAGAAACCCACTCAAATAGTATCACGGTGGAGAAGAACCATTTAAATAATCGCCTTCCAGCTCCGAAATAGCTACAGATGGTCAAACATGAGGCAAATGAAACGCCATGAGGCGGTACCAAATGAACGCATTCCTCGCCCCATTGGAGGGGTTGAGTAATCAACTTGCAAACGAATCTTTGCACAATTTATTTGCCTGCTAAAGGCTAGTAAAGAGGCAAAGTGATGCTAAAATTATAAACCATGGCGTCCCAAGACCTCCCTAATGCTGTAAAAGGGCAAAATGTATGGGGTGGGGATATACTACTTATCAGCCTGCGAGTAGCGTGGTGCGAGGTCATTAGAATGGGTCGATGGAGGCCGCGCCTGCCATTCGAAGTACAAACGGCGATTAAACGATGTGTCAAATCACCACGCAGTTCCTCTCTGCCTTTGAGGGGCGTCTCCAGGGTCAACCTCCCACGTCGTCCATCACGGTGTAGCCGTCGTGGTAGATGGGAGACAACCCACGAAAAACGAGGTGGGTGGCGGATGGGATGGGCCACCCCATCGTTACCCACTTCCCACTGACGAGGATGTACCAAGGTCGACCAGCCCTCGACCATAGCGCCTGTTCTCCCTTGAATCCGCAATTTCGGGTGCAAGCGGCAAAGCCAAACCAACTCGCCTACTGTCAAAATTTCCACCGTCTTTTGCAGTCCTGTCACCTTTGAGTAATGTACCTGGTAGAGTTCGTGATAAATCTGTCAGAGATGAAAGATTCACCGTCGATTCAGTGTTGACACCAACTTTCCACATCTATAATCCACTTTTACTTTGATGTTTTGTGTTAGAAGTGCCTGCGCCTTTCGCCGCATTGACAGGGCGGAGTTGAGGTTTTACGATCACCATCCGAGGCTAAATCATCCAACTCCCAAAGGGGCGAGCCATAAACGTCATCTTTGCCAACTTACTTTATGCCCTTTTAAGGTAATTTGAAAA
>NW_020170436.1:344461-371393 GCF_000524195.1 Echinococcus granulosus
ACTAGGTTAGAGGAGGACGATCTGGGATTAGGCAAGTAAGGAGGCTCAGCACCAACCCTTCTCCCTCTCCACCCTGGGGATTGGGGGGGGGGGGGCTTCCAAACTGCCCGCTGGCAACCCCCAACTACTCGTATTGCCTCTGGTGTGTGGATGGCGTTCTGTTGCCAGGAGGATACATTGAAGGGGGTGCACAATGTTGCCTACGGATGGATGGATACGGAACGGATGGATGACTGGATAGATGGACACGAGATGGACATAGGACAGGTGGGTGGACAGACAGATCCTTGCCCACTTCCTTACACCACCAACTTCCAACCCAAAAGAGAGGGGTCAAGACTGAACTAAAAGTCTACTACTTGTTACTTTAAGAGCATCTCAAAGATGAAGAACTTGTAGAAGGGTGTATACGATTATCAGGCAAAGGTGAGGGTTCGTTAAATGTCAAAATTAAATACCAAAGTCAGTGGAGGCGATAGAGGCACAGCGACAACAAGGAAAGCCACACCAAAGGTTTTTTTGACCTCATGAATCTAGCAGGAAGCCGATTTCTCTACCAACGGGGGATCGGGATAGCTGGCCATCTTGAGAATGGCAGCGTCGATATCCTCTTCGCGCAGTCCACCCTCCTGTCCGTCGCAGCGTTTCAGCCACACGCGATTCTGAGCGAAGGCACGGTGTGCTACCTGTCTTGCAATCGCGAGGGAGACACCGCGTATCTTGTCCCACGGTGGGTAGAGGCTACCCTGACACAAGTCCGCCTCGTCCACGTTCTCCGATAAAGCCTAAGACCAAGAAAGAACTGCGAACAAAGGGAAGTTGTGTGACCGCCCAACCATTCAACGTGTGTCCTAGGGTGTGCTAAAATTGCTGGAAACCACGCTGGAGACATCCACAAATTTCACGAGGCTTCAAGTATTGTAACCATTCTCGATGGAAGGTGTATCACGGGGAAACAGGTGGAAGTAGTATCCGATTGGAAAGGAAACCACAGCCGAGATCGTCTGTGAGCTCTAAAGGGCAGTGCAAGTTCACTGTTCGCCAGCTCGCACTGCCCACTACACCTCACTACAGCCCAAAGCCCATTCGGAGTGAATTTCATCGGTGTGGACCCCGAAAAGCGTAACCTGACGTATCCGAGTATCTCAGCATCGATGAAAAGGTGAAGCACCGTGCCGACGAATGGTTTAACCGGACACCCCTCCCTTCTATAAGCTCAATAATGCCCAAATAAATTTGAAACTGGATCATCTCTGAGCTAGCTCGAGTAAAGAGTCCTAATGGCGAAGGAAGGTGATAAACTCACCTCTGCAGCGACAATAAAGTCCTCCTCTGTGACTGGATGAATGTTAGCGGACGAGATGCCCAACACGAGACCCGGGAAGATGTAGGCGTTATTAGCTTGGCCCGGTTTCCTCGACAGTGACATGTTCGGTGGCACTTCACTGGCATCCAGAGTCAGAGGAGCGAAGGGACTGCCACTGGCGAAGATACAGCTACCCTGAAGGTGAAAGGAAGGAGGAAAGGAAGACGAGGAGGGGCAGTAAAACATCAATTCTGTGGTTGGTCAATCTAGAAGTTCCCTTTTCCCGCATAAACGGCATTGCAGAAGGGATGTGTACTTCCCACGGAGTATACACATTCGTAGAGATGGACTGGAGCACCATGAAATGGAATTCCACGCATCAGTAGTCTTTGCATTTCCCGTTCTGAACTTCTGAGGGAGCAGGGGGTGTGAACGATAGAATCTCCAACTTCTCGTAGCTAAGTAGGGAGCATGAAAATACCTCCACGAATCTTCTAAGCGGAAAATACGAATGGCATGCAGCAAGTGACACCGCGAAGCTGGTGAAAATTTCCTCCATTCGCAACCACACGCCCGGACAGGCATTAAGGTGTCGGAAGTTGGCATACCCCTGGATCATACTGTCTCCCCGACAATCACCCAAATTCCAGTCATTGCACCTCCAACAAAAGTCCACTTACGCGCAGATTTGGAGAGGGAATCTCACGATCAAAATGCGTCGGGACTGGAATTTACCCAGTTAGTCGAGGAGCCACAAAAGTGTGGGTCTAAACTACTCGGGCTTACCTATCAACCAGGATCTCATTCAATGAGGTGTGTCAATCGGTGCCTTTACAGCAACAACAGCATTTCATGGGGTGGGGCGGTGGATCCATTGTACTGACTGCCTAGTGTGTTCGGACGGTCGTCAAAGTATATGGTCGAAACCGGAGCCAATCCCACGCAACCCGTGGTTGTGGCAAATCTTGCTCCCACTTCTTTCTGTCAAGTGCGGTTTTGTTGTGGAAAAGCACCGGAAGTGAGTCATTTCCTGGCAAGAAGCCACCACTAGAAATGTTATCCGCTTAAACAAGAGAAAGTAGTCAAGTGTGATGCGGATAAACAAGGTGAACTGCTGGGTAGGAAGGGGAAAGAAGCATGCACCGACTGAAGCTTGTAGTTTGAAGAATTGGTTTTCGGTAGGCAGTTCCACGAAGTTCCACTCCCTATTCGCGGATCGGAGCACTTCAACGGTGCATCTTTCATCCCTATGGATTCTAGACACCTTACACCCCTAACATCTGAATCTTAGACCTAGGAGGAGACAAAGACACGATTATCTTCAGCTAGACCGGGGAATAGTCTAGAGCCGATGTTTGTAGATTAGCGTTGCCATGTCGGACAGGCTATTGACTTTGGAAAAGTAGACAACACCGAGGCAATTTATTACTTCCCCTCGACGAGACCGACAGTTGCTATCGATCTCACCTTCACAAAATGTTCTCCTTCTTAAGGTAAAACACACCTGCTCCCCATCTGACCCGCTAACTACTCGAATGTCAAGTACAAATGACAACTATCACTTGGAAGAATATCAGCAGCGAAAGAATACAAAGGATGAGGATGAGGCAATGCTTCCATTCCTCCATCCTTTGTTGCCCGCTACCGCTCCCATCCCTCACCAGAAACAATAGACCAGACCTTTCAGAGACCGATATTTCCTAGAATGATGAGGAAAAAACGTGGTGACATGCCTTTGTGGCCCTGTAGGCAGCGAGAGCGGTGCACTCCGACTTGTGTGTAGGGTTGCTGAGGGCAAAGATGAGAGGTTGAGAGCACTGCTTTGCCATGGCGGTGAGCACCTGATCGTTGAAGGCGCCCGGCACTACCGAAGCTCCGATCAGCGTCGTCGCTTTAGCCTTAACGATTATCTAGACAGAGAGAGAAGGCAATTGAAAAGTTCACATCCACAATAAATGAAGTTTTCAGTAAAGAGAATTTAGTGTTGTGACGGATGGAAATGAGACGGGGTAGATGAATTCCCCATGGATTTGCGAAAAGGCAAGCGATAGTCGTGAGAAATGGATGGATTTTAGAATGGGTAGGTAGACAGCTGGAATGGGTGAATCAGAGGTGGATGCGAGAATGGGGAAATGATAGATGAAGTGATGAATGAACTTCTGAATGGATCGATTCAGACTAAAAGACTAAAGTTGTGGACTCTCAATCTCCCCCATTGCTCACCTCCTTCAAATCCTTGATCTCCGGGACGGAGCCAGCAGGTCGTGCAAAAGGCGCCTTCTCAGCGGTAATTCCACCTGAAGAACGACCCTCCACAATGAGGCCACGACTGTCAACCATCCACAGGTGACTCTTAGCTTCCTCCTCACTCAGACCAGAGCGCGACTTGAGACATTCGACTAGGAGGTTGGCGAAACCGATCATCGACTCGCCCGCACCAAAACAGACAATATTCTCCTCCTTCAGTCGACGACCCGTCGCACGACAAGCTGTGAGCATGCCAGAGAGAATCACCGAAGCAGTTCCCTGAAAGTAAACGCCAAAGTTGGGGCAAAGTATGTTTCATTCGATATGATGGGACATGAGTGGATAAACGCCTTTGTTACCAGCGTCACAGATACGTGACGCGCCGGTTCCCTCTCACTTGACCTCGCATGCCACAGGCACCCGAATTCGTGATTGGATGAGCAAACCACCGGGTACAGGAGAAAGGGATGAGACCTTATCTACCTCATTCAGCACAACCTTTTAAAGCTATTCAGCCTGGGAAATCCACTGAAGCTAAACAGCTTGCCAAAGCCTTTGGAATAGTAACGCCATTTGAGACCAGCTTGTCCGCTTCCTTCCACTATAGCTAGTTGTCAGTTCACCAGGTCACGACCTTAGCTTTAGGTATACCAACTAGGGCAGAAATTTCCGCGCAAACTGGACGGGTGGATGCATTAACCAACCAAACACTGACTTCAATCACGTCCCCTGTCTGTTTGATAAGATAAAATGTACCTAATGAGTCGCACTTCAACTGACGGTCACTTTCATTCCGCTGGCTTTCAGCTCAACTTATAAGTGCCTGCTTATTACTGAATCCGTCAATCGACGCCACGCTCACACCTGGTGGAACTGATTACGTGTGAGAGATCAAACTCTTGACAACGCTGAAGTGGTCCTAATGACCACACACAAATCATTCAGCCACACCTCAGCAAGGTGCCCCGTAGGAACCGAAGCCACGACACGGGAACGATCAACACACATCTGGCACCGTCAATTAAGCTGGTTAGGACCTGTCAATTACACACCCAGGCGGAAGTGTCACTCGAGAGTTCATATTTTAATGATAGGATCGAGCAGTGTTTATCACATTGTGGTCGGGAATGTTTACACAGTGGTACCTTACATTATACAGTGGGTGTGCCACGGCCTTACCTGAATATCGTCATTGAAGGTGCAGTACTTCTCGCGGTACTTCTTGAGGAAACGGAAGGCGTTGTGATTGCCAAAGTCCTCAAACTGAATCAACACATCCTTCCCGAAGCTAAAATAAGTATAGAGGTAAAAAAAAAGTTGCGATGTAAGAAATGCTGGATAGGTGTATAACAACCAGTGACAATCGGATGTGGATTAGGCCACATTCCAAAATACCGGATATGTCGTTGAAAGGCAATGTGGAAAAGTAGTTGTCTGCAGCTTTTGACTTTATTGTGAATCAACTCTTGATTGGTCACCTTTATCATGATCTGGAAGTGAGTGGAGAATAAACAACCTAAGATGAAAATCGACTCAGAGAAGACACTAGTGCAGGGTCTGTTTTAGCACCCGTTATTCATTAACAAAGTTACTTCAGTGCTGTTAAAAGTTAGATTAAATAGGCTTCAAGAAGTCAGTGGGTAGGAAATAGGATAAGACGAATCTGTTCTAAGTTTGGGCTTAGAAATATTGGTGAGGAGGAGACCGACCTGTGGTTGACCAATCAGAGGCGGCGGTTTTTAATACCCAGCTCATAGAGGCAATACACACGTCTTAGAAATTAACTGACTGAGTTTAGACAAGGATGAGCCATGAGACAAAGAAGCTATCAAAAAAGACAACACGTATGAAGGAAAGTTTACGCAGATGTGTTGCTAATTGGCTGCTGTATTTGAGATCTCCTTGTGACCTTTGGAGTAGCCAATTGGCTTAAAGAGAGACTACCTTCCATACTCAACGGGGGAATTAGGGCAGATGTTCAAAAACCCTAAGATGCTCAAGAACCCATTGAGGAGGGACGGAGGTACTGGAGGAAAAAAAGACATCGCATTCCGCCTTGAGAAGAGACTAACAGTAAAACCAACAAATAAAATTTCGATGGGCAACAGGACACCATGAGGACAAAAGAAATCCGATAGGCTGACAGGACTGGAAGGAGGTTGTAGAAAAAAAGCATTCCTAGTCATTCTTTTGTGTCCATTCATTTTTAACCTAAGAGACTATGGCCTTAAAAAAAAGGTGGATACATTCCGCGACCTTAAAATCGTCCAGTCAGAGCGGAACACGCCTTCAGTTTGAGTTGAGAAAGGTTTCCCATAATCTACAAGTTGGCTGACATGAGCCGATCTCGCAGCTGCTGTCCAATGGGCAACAAGAAGGGCTGTTTATGGAACCAGGCGATCTCCCGTGGCCAAATAAAACAGACCAATCAGAAGGCTGGCAGAGGGAGATCGCGTTAGCCCTCCTACGCGTTTCCATCGTAACGCTGACCTTATTTCTGCCACAAAAAAGGAATATAACTGCGCATCTCGCCCTTATACTACAAAGCTTGCCGATGGTTTATTTTGCTGGACTGGGCTACTCGCAGGATATTTTACCACCGTAGAAGGTGCTTTTTCAGAGCTAGACCAAATACATTTCCAAACGCATGTCAATCACGATGGGACGAGCGTGCTTTGACATATCGGAACAGTAACTAGGGCCTAATTATCCAACCCCAAACACGGCGCAAGATTGGAAGGAGCCTGAATTTCTTTTGGATTAGCAAGTTTCAGATCCCCCCTGCCAGAAGTGATAGACCCTGTCATGGAGGTGAAACAAGCATACACATTGAACAAGCGTGTGCTGATACGGTGGCTGGCGTCTTTAAAAGTGCAGCTGGAACCTATTCCGAGGACAGGAGCCATATTGGACTGCAGTAAGGAAGACAAAGTAAAATTCACATCGTGTAGGTCCACCTCCTGGGGGAGTGTGTGTAGAGGGTGAGTTGGCAAGACAGGAATGTCGCACCACCCTGGGGTACTTAAAGTTGGGCAGAGAATGACTAGTAAATCGGCAGAAGACGCAGCGAAATATTCCGAATTCTCTCCTCTCAATGGTGACGCAAAGTTGAGGGTCTATCCAACGGGACTACAGATAGGTGGGATCCCATTCTGTCAATCACCTCATTTGCATGAACCTAAAGTGGTACAAGTTTGAGCTAAATAACTCCTCAACGCAGTTGGGGTGGTGTAGGGAGTGATACAATGACATCCACTAAATTTGATGAGAGGTAACGCTGATTTTTGGGGTTGAAGCCCATATTTGGAAGTGCAACGTAAACGGGTTACAGCAATCCTCGCTCAAAAGGACGACTTCATCCTTCCAGTCAACTTATACTTCCACTAGATGAAGGATTTGAAAACCGCTTTCCAAATGGCCTGATCGATACTACTAAAAACTGCGACTAGTATCGTGATGGCTGACAAAAGAGCAATCGTAGGAGGCTTCAAAACATGACGAGGACCACCTCCTAGTGCATGTCTCCCATTCATGTCACCCGTCATATCAACCAGTAACTTCGTCGATCCCAATAAGGGTAATGAGACCTGAGAGGATAGCTGCTGTTGACAAGGAAAAGACAAAAGAGAGGGGGAGAGGGAACTCACACATCGACACAGGCCTGTAAGAACTCGTCCACGAAGCTATCATAGGCTTCTCCAGTGACGCGTCTTTGACGCAGTCCAAAGTAGAGTGGACTCGAAAGCAGCTTCTGAAGGGCGGAAAAGGACAGGGAGGAAGTGTTAGTCCCACGCTGCCATTGATTTGGGTAAATTGGGATAAGGCCTCATCGTTGGGTGTAAAGGGCACAAATACGAAGATGTGGTTCAGTGATCTTTATCACCCGAAAACCCATTTATTCAATTCCTTGCCAATCTCTCTAGCATTGCCGACCTGCGACCAACTTAAATCCTGCGGCTGCTTCACTTCTCATGAGGAATCCATCTGGTTGCCGTCGGAGATCACCATTATGTTCTACCATTTTCTCAAAGAAGGTTCGTGACTATGTCACTCCACGATGTCTCCAAAAGGCAAAGATGATCGTGAAATTTTACCGCGCTCACTACTGGCGTCACGTACACACGACTTTCCATTCCACTTACCTAAGCTCCAACGATATGTGAACAGTGTAGGCGAATTTAAGGCAAGAAAGCAGAGAGAAGGTTATGTCCTCTGTGTGGAGACAAATAGTTCTACAGCAGAGGCTGTACAGGTCAGTTCAATAACAAAAGCGCCGCAAATGCTGTTATGAGAAAGACGAGAGCGCACTCACATCGTTGTTGGTGCCAACATCGATGACAATAGGAAGAAGTGAATCGGAGGGAACGCCAGCCAGACCGGTGCAGAGCGCCAGTTTGCCCACTGGAATGCCCATTCCAAAGCTACCCAAATCGCCAAGACCAAGGATTCGCTCTCCATCGGTAACAACAATGACCTGTGATGCGGCAAATATGAGGCTACTTAGGTAACAAATCACTAGAGAATACTTCCACCGCTTTTCTAAGGCAGCTTTTGGAATGCAGGTGGGCGCTACTTAAATCATGATTGAGTAGACTGTCTGATCACGAACAATCTCGGGATTGGGCAATTTCGGTGAAGACAATCAAGGCCGATGGAAGAGAGTTATGGCAGCTAACCTAAACTGTAACTTAGCAGACCACGGCACCAACAAACGCGCATCAAGCGCCAGCCAAGGTGCGGTGCTCCTAAATAGTCCGGCTACTACTCATGTGCTAATTCGGTAGATTGAGTCAACAAAACAGAAGATTGCCAGTTAACACCGATTCGGTTCAGCGTATCTTCCAAAAAAAAGGAATTTTAAGTAGAACCTCTTACCTTGACCTTGTCGACGTAGGGCCAGTTGCGAAGCAAATCGCGAATGTTGCCACTCTCGGTGATGGGAATGAAAAGGCCTCTGAAATCAAAAAGTGGAAAGAGTTTAACCCATTTTAAGTACTGCTTAATCAAGGACTGGGATGTCAGATTTGGTCAAGTAAAGCGCCTCGACGCCCACGCACTTCAGTAAATTCCCATGATCAACCACTTTTGGCCTGCAATTTGGCCACTTGCGATGCACCAGCCTTTTAGGCGAAATGGACAATAAATCCAACGAGGAAGCAATGCAGCACGTCAAAGCATCAACAACGAGTGCAGCTAATCCCCTTCTTGTGAGGCATTTTGCTGCTTTATGGGAGCTTAGTCATCAAGGCGGTATGGCTCAGTGGGAACCGTAGCCCAACTCCACCTCCAAGTGAGTGTGAATGACAGGGTTGTAAATATTCAATGTAAGAGGAGGCAAGGCAGGAAGGAAGCCAGCTGACATGCCTCACTGTACCCATTCCCGTGCTCACTCTGCTTCTAGCCCTTCAACCGGAAAAGCGGTGGTTGGAAACGCACGCATTACGTGAATGATTTAATGTGGAAGGAGGTGGAAGTAGCCGTGGCCGTGAGGAGTAACAGGTACTAACCAAGGGGAATCACATTCGAGCGATTCGCAGCTAGTCTCTCTTTTCACCTCAAAGGTTAGAAAGGAACTAGTTGGGTGACTGCCTGATCCACGGAACAACTGGCCAGTCACTCCACGCTCGTAGTAAACAACGATTGTGAAGCAACAGAGGCCGTGCACGAGACTGGCGAACGCATTTTTGGACACGTAGAGTCGCAATTTCTAAAGGGTACGGAGAGGTGGAAATAACGCGAGAGAGGAAGAGAATCCGAAGGAGCAATGGAGTGGGCAAAAGCTGCTCTCCAGGATTCGTTCCAGAGCCTTGACGCAATGATAGACACAAATTTACCACATCTCTGAGGAAAGACAGACAGTATTTAAGCAGAATTCCAGTTTAGGCAAGACAAAATTGATGATTGGAGATCCGTTGGTTGTGAAAACCACCAGGCTTTAACAATGACATTCCATCAAGAAGTAAATACTCTCCTGGGGGAACATCATTATTTCTTCCGCCTGACCCGCAGATCAATCAATTGGACGATCAACCAGTGACTTTCAACCTGAGTCACCGAAAATAACGGCTCAAAGAGAGGCTGAAATGGACGTCCAGACTGACCAGCCGAAAAATAAAAGGTAGACAACACGCACCTTCCATTTTGATGGACGAGAGAGTACTCCTGACAGGCCGCGCCAACAGTGGGGGTGTAGACAAGAGGCATCAGTTCGGCGGTATAGCGGTTCATGAGACGGAAGAAGAGGCCACGATTAGAGTCATAGAGGTGCATCAGATACTCGTACTTATCAAAGTCCGCAGCAATGCGCTGAAGACGAGCCATGTTGAGGCGCTCCTGAAAGGCTGATCCACTGTCCACCAATGCAGGCAGCAGGCCAGTCAGTTTGTGCTCACGGCGCTGCATCTCAGTGAAATCGAGGCCCTGTAAAAGTACCGAGGCAGAGGCACTGGGAGCGCTGTTATTTTCAATAGCACGCATATAAGACACCACTCTGCTTCTTCTAGGTCACACACACACACACACCAGTGACATGTTTTGCAAATAGAAGGGTGAAGGTTGGAATAATAAAGTAGATGGAGAATGTTGTGATTGTGCGGGTAAACAAGTCTTTTTTTGTGTTTGAAGGAATGACCTGCACAAACAACTGAAAAGCGGTGCCGAGTTAGAGTAACAAAAATTCAGAGCCGCGATGATTGATTTACATTTGGGACCTTTGAAGCGAGCACGTTGGGGTGTCGCATCCCACCTAGACTACAAACGTCAATTATGTCCTTCAACATCTTGTGCACTGAGCGTCCCAGTTTTCCGAAATTGAAGCAGGGAGACGACGTAACTTTAAATAAGCCTACTAAAATTGCTTAAATGGAACCAAATATCTCCCGTTTCTGACTCGTGGGCTACGTTTCAATAGACTATGTGGAAGAGAGATCGCGGAGCGATATCTGCCAGAGTCAAAGCCAACTTCAATAGCCCACTTAATTAGGTGGACTTTTTAGTTCATGTGGCCATGAGCCACTTAGCATCTTGACGACGTGGCGCTCCACTCACGGAAGATCATTTTACAGCTCACTGGCCCCCTCCATAGAGCTCTAGCAGGGTTACATTTGGGCCCACACCCTTCAGCAGGAGAGGTCTCGCGCTACATGGACGACAGTGATAACTAAACCTGATGCAAACGACCATAAGCCTTGAATTCTTCAAATGGATAAAAATACCGTCATTATTCTTGTTTGAGACCACCGAGAGGGCTCAAAGAAGACTAGAATTTCGGTGAAACGAAAGTCCCGATTGGCCTTGCAATCAATGCCGCGTCAGAAAAGAGGTGGCTTTCGGTGAGGTGAGAATAAATTTCGCTCATCGCGATTAAAAATGAGGCCCTCAATACTTTTTCAAGGGAGACGCAGTAGTCCTCGATTGTGAAGCTAACTGGAAAACTGCAAATCGACTTCTCGACGTCGAGAACGAAGTAAATAAATACGTCTTATCCTTAGAGGCTAAAAATGGTCCAACAGGCCTATCAACGGGGAGCAGAGGAGGAAAATTCTTTACTAACCAGTCAGTTTGTAGCTTCCTAAAGTCGTGTGGAATATCACTCGAAGGAAAACTCCCCCATCAACACATCTTCGAGTTGACATTCAGTTCAATTTCTTCATGGAATGGAAGCTGCTGCTGAGTACCGTCTGACGAGGAAGCGGACATCGCAACTAGGGATAGAGGGCCTCTCCAAACTAAATAGCGGCCCCCGTTCCAAGTTTCAGCAGATCTATAATGCTGTACCTTCAATTATCAGAAAGCACGCCCTCTTATAGGTCAAGTGGGGGGAAGGGTGCGTGTGGCGTGACAATGACTACCAAATGCTTCTCTATGGACTACAATTGATGCCTTAAGGAGTGTTTTAGTGGAATTGTGGATCCACTGTTCTTGACAAAAAGGTTTCCTCCGAAGGTTTGGGAAATACACACATCTCATGAATAATGTCATCTTTCTGGGTTAAAGATCTTTTAGCGATTTTGTAGGACAATCCCTTCATGAAAACGTAACCCCACCAAGAAATGTTAGTCCTCTTATCGACTACTGAAAAGTGGATAGTGGTAAGGTACTGTAGAGTCGCACCACTTTTCAAACAAATCAGTGCGATCTGCTCCTTAGTTTAAACTAAATTTTATTTGTTAGCGGAATCGTCGTAGGCTGATAAACAGGAAATGCCGCGTCACACCTACTGTTGTCCAGACTAGAAAAAGGTGTGCAGTCGCATATTCAGAGACTGGAAGTCAGTGCTAGATGCACCAGATGGACTGCCAATGTTGTTTCTGTGAAAAAACCAGGGCTCAACGAGCATAAGTTAGAATTATCAAGGGGACTCGTCTTTGTGGACTGGAATCCCTACCTTGAAAATTATCTTCTGATGAGGTCTTATTCTGTTTTACTGGGGAAGTAGTAAGACAAATGGGAGCGGTGGGATGGTTAAATGTGTACCACAAGAGCTGAATATTCACGTACACTAATCGTCAAGTGGATTTGCAGTGCTGTTCCTTCATGAAATCTAGGGCTATTCGGTGGTAACTACGAATTCTTGTCAGCTACTGAGGAAGTAAGCAGTAGGATCGCTAAGAAACCATGTTAGCAAGGGACGCAATTCAACAAATGACCTAGAATATATTAATGCACGGCCTCATACGAAATATGACCAAATCGAATTCCCTTCTGAAGGGTTTTCAGTGCGACAATAAATGGAGTCTCCTGTTATTGCAAACAGCAGCCTCCTGGACTCACCCTATTTTTGAAGGGGTCCCGAAGGAGTTCAACACCCTTCAGCGCGGTCGCGCATCCCGTTTTCACCAGTCTGGAGCTCATTTCCTTGTGAGCAGCCTGTCAAATATTGCACAAGACAAGCATTACTCACAACATGCCTCACTAATGGACGGGTTAAATACAACAACACAGAACAAAACACAAACTGGATAACTACGTACACATGGTGGATGACTTTGTTGTTTTGCTAACTGACAATGACCTGCCATAAAAGCATTGGGGCAGCTCATTTTCACCAATCTGTTTTGCGTTCTTAGAAAAGGGATAAAATAAAATATTTTCAGCACTTCACACTTCGTTTCACAGTTGATTTGTATGAGAAAAGTTCTAACTTAATGTTTCATTTGAGGGGTGCGGAACTTTAACCGGATGCACAAACACGGCAAGGATACATGCGAGACAGGTGTTTTACCTGTAATAAACTCATGAAATTAAACCAGCGAAAAAAATATGCAAAATAAGAGAAAGGGAGCTCCATAGGATAAATTATTTTAACGATGCGACAAAGTTCCATTTCATTGCTGTCTTTTTCGACTTAAATTAGTATATGGAACGAGATAATTGATCGTAAAGTTTGTGTAGCATAATCTAGAACGCATTCAAAAGTTCATGTTTTTACGGTCAGAGAAGTTTACACTAGTGGCTCTATCGTAAGGTCACGGTCAGCGCTGTAGAGTGCAAAATCTCTGGACGGTCAAGAAAAAAGTGCTAAAACTGACATCTACCAATCGACTTTATTTTTATTTAATCTTAAGTTTAATAATGATTCCAAGTAAGTGAAAGCAATGTAATGAGAATGAGTGGCGTTAACAAATGTTATGGAGCTCTGATTCCTCTCAGAAAAGGGAGAGGGGGTTCGGGACAATGCAAAATCAATGTATTACCCTGCACCTCATAAAAAAGCAAAAAAGGTTGTAAACCAACATGCGGACACTTGTAAATAAGCAGAGGAGGCAAAAAATAAAATGGGGGAGGGGATTCCACAAAACGGATAGGTAAGATAGAAGCGCACCTAGAAGAGGATTGTAGAGCGGAAAAGAGTGAAGCGAAGTCAAACCGGCGCTTCGATTACTGGAAAAGACGGTAACTTATAGTTTATTGGTGCATGAAGATGAGAACTGATGCGCATAAAGTCCGTATCTCCGACCGGGGAATGTTAAACATGACTCGCAAAGTGTGAGTGAAAAGGTCAAAACCAGGTTCTATTTTTTATATACGAGGGAATTTACGGAAGATTTACAAGTAAATAATCAAACTCACTTCAACGTTTTCAATCATTCTTGTAATTTCCCTAACCTTACTGTTTGATTTCAATAATGAGTACAAACAAGGGAGTTGAAAGAAAAACAGTCTATTAGCTACTTATCTATTTTTTGGTTGCCTGAGTTAAAATTTGCAGGGTTTAATTGTTCCCCACCTTACCTATTTTCTAGCAAAATCGCAAAATGAAACAAGCCGTTGCTTATCGAAAACGGTTTAATGTGAGCAATACAATTAAAAAAAGGTTTCTAAAGTAAGCTCTAAATTAGAAGGGCAAAAATAACCCAATTTGCATAAAAATTAATCTCCAATTCCCAGGTGTCGACTGGGAAGACTTGCAGGGCACTCGGATTTAGGTTATTATAATCTGTTTAGCATTGGTAACGTAAAACACTACTATCCTATCTCCCATTTCTTAGTCTTTTTACCCTTATAACGAAGAAGCTGACAGGATTGGGACATAGTGATTGCTCAGTGTCAATGGGATAGATATAAGTTTGGGGGAACCAGCTCTGGTCTGGGAGATGCTGAGACCTCCTCTATCACGAGGTTCAAGTCATCGGCTTACTTCGTCTTTAGAAGGTACACTTAAATAACACAAGTATTACAAAGAACGTTATAAAATGGAGAAATAACATTCAACTTCATGAAAGACTGCTGAAAAATAATACTTCTGTCGCGGTCTAAGTATATGATCTCTGATTTCTTCATATTATCTCGAAGCATCTATTTAGGGCGTTTTCAGTCAACAAAGTGAAAATGGGCCGTGGGGTTGATACGCCGAGTTTACTCACTGTGAAACATTAACCCAACTTTTTACAAACCTCCTTTCAGCTTCTCGGTGTCTAAATATTGACATGAAGCACAGACATGCCGCATTACTGTGTAAGGTGGACTGTATCTGATTAAACATTCCTTTCTCCCTCTTCCGCATCCACGCGCGCTTAAAACGGGAAGGCTGACTTAAGGAGCACCTACATTATTTAAGAACTAGAGCGAATATGCCCAAGTAGTCAGAGACTAATAAGGATTAAAATTTGTTTTCCCCTTCAGAGCCACTAGCATCTGCTTGGTCGCAGGACTATGGTATACTTGCTGTTTCTTATCGAAAAGGTGAATTACAACTAACACCTATTCCAACGTGTTCCGGACATACCGAAAATTTAGACCCCGAACTCTGCTCCCACGGAACTATGCCAGGTCCCTTTCCTTGTTACCTGACTCTGCTCTTAGGCCCATCCTTCTACGCCTAGCTATGGACACGCGTGATGGTTAGCAAAATTCCCCTTTGTCAATTCCAGTTCTTATACAGAAAGAAACTGCAGATTAATTTGAATAATCAGATTAAACCAGTGACTTTGAAGTCAGGTATCTCCTCAGTTGCATGAATAGTCAATGACTGGCACGGCTAGTGCATGGGTGTTATTCAACGCTGAATTAGCCTTGATAGTTGACGCGAGAAATTGACCAAGGGAAGCCCTGAAGACGAGGCTCAAAAAAGAGGGGTTATTTTTACGTTGGTAAGGCGCCGCTTTTGGACTTTTGATTTTGCCTTCTTGTACCTCGCTGGGTGGGCTAGGCTTCGGGCCATGCCAGTAGGCCAAGCACCTTCTCTATATTGAATATAAATTCTGCCCGAGAATTGTATCTTCTTCAGTCTTCAGGGAAATCTCGGGACGCTGCAAGGAACACTCTGTGTCTGAACCCTTATACATCCATTGGGTGGACTAAACTCTTGGTTATGCTGGTAGTTAAAGGTTCTTCTGCATATTAAATACATTCCACCCGAGTATTGTAGCGTATCTGGTCTATGGGGCAGACAGGAGTACTACAGGTACCATAAGAAGTCGGAGTAGCTTGAATTAAAATATGCCTTAATAGATGATAAAGTGCCAGAAACTGTGCCAGAAAATATTATTGCTTACTAAGCTGAGATTAACTATAGGATGTCGTTTTCATGCTTGAGATGTCATGCAATACGGTGGTTGGTTATCTCTCAGTTTTTGTGGGAAGCCACTTTTGACTTGGCCTTTGTACCACTTCAGGTGGGATCATCTCCAGGCCATACCAATAGTCCAAATACCTTTCCAGTTGCCAATACATGTATTCCGAACGAGTATTATGTCTCCTTTCGGCTTTAGGGAAGTCTCTGGACGCTGCACTCAAATGGTCAAAACCTCCTGATAAAGCTCTGATAAGGGCAGTGATTAAACTAAATATTTTGAATTCAATTTACAGCTAAGCTTAAATGCTTCCAAAGGCCACCTTTACCATTTTCTTTGCCTTTTAATGCACTTTGTCGAAGTATATCTTGATTCGATGGTTTTTATGACTTCACTAGTTGAGCGAAGTGCAGACAGTAGTTTTAATTACTTGGGTTTTATGTGCCTTAAAGTCAGCCACAATCCTGCATAAGCATAAGCCTAATTTTCACATAACTAAAACTCATTTGTTTATATGTTCCGCCTCAGCCGCCTCCGGCATTATTCCTGCAACGAGTGGCGTGGTTGAGTCGCTTCCGGTTTCTCCTGTTTCATTGATGGCTGGCCCTCTATCAATTGAAGTAATGGTGCATTCTCATCCACTGACTTTCTCTCGTACCTCCTCCCGCTTTTTAGATGAGAACTCGTTGTTTATCTCTCATTTGCGTTGGTGAGTGCACACACGCTGCCTCATGCGTGATCATGATGCCTTACCATCTTTCGACTGAGTTACTGCTGTAGCTTGTTCCACTGATACCTCAACAAACGCATTTATCCTTTTTAGACATCCTGGTGAGGAGGGGTTGGGAGCTCGCCTATCATGCCTGCTTGGCCTAAATGGTGAGTTGCTCATGATGACTTACCTACATTATCTTATTTGTGCAGAGAACAACATCTGATTTTTAAACTTTGTACTAATGGAGTTTTTTTTCCATTCAGGCATGTCTGATGGATTTAATGCTGAAGTCAATGGGTGAGTTGCTTGATGCTCTTACCTGCATCTGAGTAATGCGGATAAAATTTTACTGGTTTTTCATCTGTAACCATGCGTTAAACACTTTGTATAGATTTCCAGGCTTGGTTCTGTGAGTGCTTGTGGGGAATGCTTTTGCTGTACCTGTGCGGAAAGCTGAATCAATGGTTTGACGCAGCCTTTTTTAACAGGTAAAAGTGAGAGTTGTGTAAAATGACCTGGCGTTGTGGGCGACTGGGTTACCTGTCTGCATCAACATTGTCCTTGCTATCATCGCTTCCGTTGGTTTGCACGTCATGAGTTGCCTTGTCGATCTGTTCATTTTAGACTTAAAAATAAAGGCTCTTTGCAAGAGGCATTTTTGTGGAGTTTGGCTGGGTGTACCTACAAAGGTTTCGGTCCAAGGGGTGTTTCCGTCCTAATCGTTGTGTTTCCGTGTTATGGTTGCCGTGGCGGTGGTGGTGTGGGTCCTCGTTCCGACTTGTTGCTTTGTCGGCTGACGCCATCGTGTTGCCTGTGCTAGGGGCTGGGTTCTGCGGCTCGTTTTTAACTTCGTGCTTGTCTAGTATTGTTGCTCGTGGGCGGGCCGCTGTTGGTGCCGAGTCTCGCTCATGTCTCGTAAAATTCTAGTTGCTAGTGCTCCGCCTCTGATGGAATCTCAGGTTACCGCCGCCCTTTTCGCTTTTACAATAGCTAAGAAGTGGGCCTTTCCTTCTAGTTTCTGTATTTTTGTAACAAACGAATTAGCGGCTGGGTGGCCATCGGAATCTATGTGCACATTTGTACAGGATCGGGGTGGTTTGGCCTACTTTAAGCCAAGAATGTTATCTAATTCCTCTAAATTTAGCCTATCGTCCACCCAGGGTTGGTCATCCGTCGGAGTGTTTGGGTTGTCAACAGAGTAGGCTGTCGGGCTGTCTAGGGACATGTACAGATCGGGATTGGATCCCTCCAAATCTCCCATTAGCCTGTCCACGTTCTCACTCAGGTCTCTGGACCACCAATCGTTTTCCAGCCTCGGCTCCTCCTCATTCTCTATTTCTAATTTTAAGTCCTTCACCAAAAGGCGGCTCTCATCCTCCTGATTCTCCCGTTGACGTGGATGCGGCTCCTCGTTGTCAGCCCGTTGGCTAGCCGATGACGGGGGCACATCCTCCTCCTCAGTCTTAATGATTGATTGAATAATCAGCTTGGGCGCGATGATAGATGACTTGGCCAGCGTCTGTGGTGAAGCATCTTGGTAACTGAGGTCTCGCAGTTTGGAACGGATGTCAGGGTGGAGACGCCACATATCACCCCACCCGCCGGGCTCCTCCTTGCGACGTGGAACTCGTTGAAATATGGCGTTACGCATTAGTGTCTGTCGAAGTGCTAGCTGTCAAGTTGAGAGTAGGGAATATGTGTGTGAGTACTTGAAACCCTAAACAGACGTTTGCGAGGTGCTGGTAGGTCGTTCGAATTTAAACTAGGTTTTTCAATACGACGTGTCTGCGAGAAAGAATATCGAGATAGAAACAAAGAATAACCAAGGATTTTCATTACTGCTAAAAGTCTTTTGCATTTTGAAGATTCCCAAAGATAGGGGCGAGGTTTACCTAACACGCTCACTGCCAGCGTCACACATACGTGACGACCCAATTTCCCTACCTGCATTTGCACTATTTTTAAACCAGTCCAGTTCATAGAGATAGTTTTTGCCACATAGATCTGCATTTAATGCGATCAAGCCAATCACGTTGGTTTATCTTTCTCCAAGACCGTGTTTAAGGCTACATGACCTTCTGCTCTGACGCCTACACCTTATCAACTGGGCTGGGAGAAGGCGAACTTCGATTAATGCAATAATTCATCCTTTTCTCACCTTCCAGGTAGGCTCTGAGTCTCGATAGAAGGCGAAATTCTCCGCCACCCAACTATAGATCTCATCTAACGTGATCTTGTTCTTCCCCATCGCTTGCATACTCATGCAGATCAGCGCGGTGTGAGTAAACGGCGGTTGAAGCATCTGATTGGCCCTGAATGCTACTCGCTCCTCTGGTGCTACATCCTCAATCGTTGGCAGAGAAGAAGTCAACGAGGTGTCGGTTAGCAGGGTCATAGGTTCCACAGCCCACAGCGTATGCAGCTGTTGTTGTTGTTGTTGGCAGGTGTTATTAGAGGTGGTGTAAACAGTGCTGGAGGCTGGAAGACTCTTGAGGATCTGAAGCGCTGGTATCGAGTTCTTAAACCTCTTCAAAAGGGTACCGCGTCGTTTAAAGAGGGGTCGAATATTCCTGTTGGTGTCGCGTTGTTGTATTCTCCCAGTCGACAGTGTCTGCCGATACATTGAACGTGATGAAAGAGGACTTTGATGCAGACCCAGACCATAGTTTAGACAGTGTTGGCGATAAAGTTCGAGGGTGTTGTGATGGTTGGGCTGCGTGTGATGAAGATCCCATGTTGGTGACGAGGGTGGTGACAGTGGTGACAGCGGAGCTGCCAGTTTTTTAACACTGATATTCTAAAAGAGAACAGGAATCGAGTAGTTCCTTGACCCCATGGAAAGTCCAAGCGCTTATCCAATGAGAAGAGATTAGACCTCGATTACTCAAGTAAATATACTACTTAATTAGCTACTGATAGGATTATTTATGAAGAAATAAAGATGTTGCAAAAGTGATCCTTGAAGAGGTCTATGAAGCACACCATCAGATTGGCAACTGACCTGGAGCCAAGAAAGATTCGTCAACGATCCATCATCCTCACAATCACCGTCAAGTCCACCGCGGGCGGCTTTGAACTCGTTGCCATGGAGGAGCCAATTGTGGCGTAGACGACGGGCCAGAACCTCGCTGGGCTCGTGATGCATGTCTCGTGGCGGTGGCGATGGTAGTGGTGGTGGTGCAATGCTCTCGGCGACCGCTGCATCTGAAAGTGTTGCTGCTGCTGCTGCTCAATCGATTTTTACGCCGTGGGTCAGCTGATCGTTGGGCGGGTGAGAAATGCCCCAGCGTCGTAGCCCAGGTCGTAGGTCATGACCTTTCTTTACTCTCTTCATTAAAACTCCTCATCAAACAAGAAAATCCCCCCTGCCTAGAACAAAAGAACAGTTCTTAATCCTATTTTTAGCAGCCCAACCTTATTTTTCGGGTCGATTCTGCTTGCACGAAATAAGGCTGGAAGGGACTCGAGATCCTTCAACTCGAATTCCGTGTTAACCATCTGTTATCGAAGTAGTATGTTTTGTCTGTGGGAGCGAAGCAATATAAGCCACCTCATCGAAAGAAGACTGTACGGTATAGAGTCCAAATACCTCCCACCTCACATCCCCCAACTGCACTTGTTGATGCCTACTTATTATATAAGTAGTATATGGTGTTCATAGGGTTGCAATAGTCTAAATTATTTCTTCCATCAGACTAAACTGATAATGCCTGTCTCAGAGGATAAAACAATGTCACGCAGTAAATGCCCCGAAAATTTCCAGCCGTTTATCACTTTAACACGTTTCCGACACTACCTGCTTGTTATATAAGTAGCATTTCTTGCGCTCGTTTTAGCTGTTTCCACTGTCAGAAGAGATGCAAATGGCTGCTTTAGGGGTCCAAGTAGTATTACAGAGCAAATAAATAAAATATTTCCCACGCTACACATCCCAATCCCTGCTTAGTGCTGTCTACTCGCTTTATAAGTAGTATCCGCTATCAAAGATATTGCGACAGTTTGTGCCGTTTCTGCTACCAACGCAAGGTGGCAATGCCTGGTTTAGAGGCCCAAGTAAAATCAAGCCTGTGATATTCCAAATACTTCTCCCATTAAATCTTCTAACCTTTTTTGTGGTGCTGATCTATAATATAAGTAGTATTTACCATCTGGGGGATTACATCCGTTGTAGCTGTTCCCACTGTTAGGGTGAGATAAGACTGTTTGTTCCAGGGGCCTAAATAACACCGCACAGCAGACCAGCCTAACACTTCTCACCTTACACCTCCCAAATCTCTATTAACACTATCTTCTTATTACGTAAGTAGTGTCTTTCGGACCGTAGGACTGCGACAGTTTGACCCGCTTCATTATATCTGCTGTCGGGTTGGGATGATAATGCTTGGTCCAGGGGGCAGAATAACTTTACACAGCACCTAATCCAGGTGGATCACGCTTTGCAGCCTCCAACTTCACTTTATTGTGGTGCCTACTTATTATATAAGCAGTATTTGTTGTCTGAAGAGTTGGAGCATTGTAAGTTATTTTAAGCATTATTAGGCTAAGCTGACAACGCCTGACTCAGTAATTAAAAAAGCACCACACGGTAAAAACACCGAATAGTTCCGACTACATGTTTTCCAATTCACTTCTTGCAACACCTAGTTGTTACATAAGTAGTATTTGCTACCTGGAGGATGGCAACAGTTTATACAGTTTCTGGTGTCAGTGTAAGATGACAATGCCTGAAGTAGAGGCCTGCATAGCATTGCACGGGATTCAATCCAATTACTTTCAAGTCTACACCTCCCAACTCTTCTTACCCTGCATACTTATAACGTAAGTAGTACTTACTGTCAGAAGGCTTGCTACAGATCAAGCTACTTCATTAAAACTGCTGTCAAGTTGGGGCGATAATGCATGGTCCAGAGACCGAGGTAACATAACGCAGCAAACAATCCACGCAATTCCCGCCTTGCATCTCCCATCCCCGCTTTTTGACGCCTACTTCCCATATAAGTGGTATGTGCAGCCCAAAAGGTTAGAACAGTTTAGGTTATTTTCCCTATCGGGCTAAGCTGATGATGCTTGACTTATGGATTAAAAGTATACCATGCGGGTAATGATCCAAATATTTTCAACCATATATCATCCAACTCGATCCTGGCAATGGCTACTTGTTATGTAAGTAGTATTCGTCGTCTGGGGGTTCCGGCTGTTTCTGGTGGCAGCCTGGGACGGTAATGCTTAATCCAGAGGTCTACATAACGTCAAACAGAAGATACTGCGAGCAAATCTCGCTCTACAACTACCAACCCTCCTCTCTGTAATGCCTACCTGTTTTCTAAGTAGTATTTGCTCTCTGAGAGATTGAGACTGCCTATCCTGCCTGATCCCGAGGTCTGCATGACATTACATAGCAAACGAGCCAAATAATTCCCATTCTAAGCACCCCAACTCATTTGAATGCTACTTGCTTACCATATAAGTAGCACCTTGTCTGAGGGATTGGTAGAGTTTAAAACGTTTCGTCCAATTTGCCGCCAACCTGGGCCGGTAATACTTGATTAAGAGGTTAAAGTGACATCACACCCACTAGTTCTGAGTTATTTGGCCGGAAAACGAAACACTCTCCTGAAGAAAAGTCTTTTAGATTTGTCCAAATAATTGGATACCATCTCACAACGGTGGAGAATCTCTCAGACGACCGAATTCAACGAAGGTGTCCGTGTGCGTACGAGTGTGGAACGGTTGAGAGCTGAAAAAACGATTAGCCGGCACAGCTAGGCTGGCAATGGCTTGAAGGTGCTTCTGCCTCATACTTAAACGATCAAAAAAGGCAATTTGACGATCCCCATTCCGCGCCGGCTATCACAGGGTAGGAACGAAAGCCACACCAAGTCACTTGTATCCCGAGAGAGATGGTTCCCATCGTGAATCTCGACGACCTTTCAGCAGGCACGTTGGTTTGTACAGAGTAGAGGATGCCAAACAACGGCTGGAGGGCAATTAGACAGTAACACCTTGCTTCCATTCAGCCATCCCACGCTTCCTGCTATTGGGGCAACAAAGAGGACCTCATGGCCTGGAGAGAGCTTATTTCGATGACATGAAAAGCATAGACGGGCGCACACCAGCCTATCGGTAGGGTTTCCTCTATCCACTGTGCTCTCTACCAATTTCTCCTCATAATTAATCCTCTCAGCATGCCCAATGGAACCGATACGATTGAAGGTTGCCTGCTTTTCGAACTGAATAGCGCTGGGCTCTTCGTAACATTCGAGGAGTGGTGATGTCTCTACAGCACCCCTAGGACTGCGTTCGACTGGGTTGGAAAGGCGAACACTCAACCATAACCAAATACTCTTTAAATAATGTCTCCGAGTCCTTTCCACCAATTCTGCTGAAGCTTTCGCTCTTCCAGTGTCAAACCAATTACTTGAGTTAGTCATGTAACAACACCGAATCGGAAAAATTTGGATGTCCAACTAAATACCGACACAGCAGACAAATACTACTCTGCTTTCACAAGCAAAAACATTTTTATAGAGGTACCAAAAGCTGATTAACCGCAGGTAGGGAGAGGAATTATGAACAAGAGATAGTGGAGCTTAACGACGTTGTGTCTTGCCGATGGATCGCTTGCCCGAGAAGAGGTGTTTGGGTCGGAGGTTGGGGATGTGTCGGTCCGCTTCGCCTTTGCGTGACTTTGCACCCACACGACGCGCCACGTCGACGCGTGCGCGCCGCACAGCTGCCGCATATGCCGCGTCGTCGCGCACACCGGAGCGGGCGCGCGGTTTCGAGCTTCGTTCCACCGCCGCTGCGTGCGCCGCCTCGCTCCTCGCCACCGACAGCGAGGCCGCGCGTCGCTTGGCCGCTGCCTGACGTCGTTCTCGACTCTGCTCCACCTAAAACGGAGAGCGAAAATTGACAGGCAGCTGAAACACGCTTTTATGAGCGCAAGAACCGGTGCGTTAATTGAACACCCGCAATACATTTCGACAAAACTACCAAAAAATGCGGACGAACTCACTTCTCGACTAACATCCACCGGTAGACCGAGTTTTCCAAGTTCTTTTTTCATCTGCTTGGCAGAGACACCTTTTTCAGCACGCGAAATGCGTCCCTTCTCCTTATTCTTCCGAGCTTGTGATTCGAGAATTCGCAGTGCCCGTGCCTCACGAATTCTACAGCATCAATGGATGATCAGTCAGTGAACCGGCTGAGTGTAATGTTAGCACCACAGACTAGCGCAAAGACGTCCAAGTACTCACTTCTTAGCCGTAATCCTAAGTTTCTGCATGTCAGGATCAGCATCGTCTGGGTCCTCCTCCTCGTCATAGACTCCCGCCTCTTCCATAGCCTTTTCCTGCTCCTCCAATTCATTCAGCCTAGCCTCAATATCGGGATCGAAGAAGTCGGCGATATTGTGACCATCCACAATCTCGGGAATAATGTCGTTGCGTTCATGTGGGTTTTTCAACAACCAGTGATCGCGCAGATTAAGGTAGAAATCATCGCCTTCAGCCAACTCGCGATCTCGCATTGTCATCGGCCGCTTGGCTGTTGGCGGCTGGGCTGAGGCGTCTCCGTCAATCTCCATGGCTGTCGTCTCCTCGGCTGCACGTTTCAGACGACGCTTTTCCAGCACGGTTTCTGGGATATTTGGCGGACGATCGGCCAGAATCTGGAGGTAGCGAAAAAGTGTCAATGTAGTCAGTAAAGGAAGACAAGACGTACAAGACTTTTCGGTCATTTTTAGAATTAAAACCTTCGGTTGAAGTAGCACACTGGAGTGCTCAATTTAAACGATATTAGTCTACTTATACTGCACTTAAAGAGGTTGCAACTTGCCCCCTTGGGTCGCGCAATGTACAGTCGGTTGGCAATCGAGCCTTCACGGAGGCTAGCAGCACCAGCTCGCAGTTTCGCCTCCACACGGCGAGTGAGAAGGTCGTCACAGGCACGAGCCCTCACCTCCATGACTCCGTCGCCCAGGAGAGTCGACATCTCCATAAAGAGTGGCTTCTCCTGCCCTGTTTCCTCTTCGCCCGGGAGGCGACACATTGCGGTTACAAGTTCTCGATCCTCGTCGGAGAGCGAGGCCAGATTCTTCACGTCTGACTAAAAATTTAAAGGTCTGCTTACTACACATAAACAAGACTGTTATTGTTGTCTCAAAAGCAGACCCAGATTATGAAATTTTTCCGGATGCAATAAACACATATTATTATCAATAGACACGTTCTAGTTTTGTTATGGAGCAGGAAAGATGTAAACGCAGGCCATCCATCTTACCTTATTAGCGACAACCAGCAGCGGTTTGTTGGAGAATAGGGGGCTGAGGCTCTTGAACAATGAAACCTGCTGTTCAACAGAGTAGCCGCACTGTTCCGACAGATCCATAAGATAGATAACTGCGGCCTGAAGATGAGCCAGAGCAGTAATAGCGACCATTTCAATGGTGTTGTGTTCGTCCAGCGGGCGGTCTAACACGCCTGGAGTGTCGATAACTTGCCATCGAAGGTTCTTGTAGTCCGTATGACCCAGGAAGAGTGATTTCGTGGTGAATGGGAAAGGTTGAACATCCACGTCTGCCCGTGTGATCTAAAGCACTGGCTTTGAGAGGGCTGATGCCGTACCTTGTTGATGAAGCTAGACTTTCCAACATTTGGGAAGCCACAAACGATCAGTGTACGCGTATCCGGATTGATACTCGGTAGTCGAGAGAGGTGTTGACGGGTGTCCTCCAAAAACTTGAGGTTGTTTGCTTGACGCTTAATGACAGTACACATTCTGAAGAGCAAATGAAGAATAAGAGGGTAAAGCTCACCTGCCCAAAGCTGTCCGTTTCAGCGTCTTGCATTGATAGAGTGATTCGCCATACTTCAGCATCTTGACTTGATCCCGAGCAATACTAGTTGAGGTTTATCGCAGCAGTAAAGTACTTACCCGTCAATGATATTTTTAGCTGTATTAATCTGACCAAGAGCCAACTTATAATGATCTTTAGAGTAAAGAACGTTGATCAAGTCTGCGTAAAATGGGTGAATACTCTAAAAAATCCTTAAAAGGCAACCATATTACCTCCACCATAGGAAATTCAGTGACAATAGCATTCAGCTTATCGTGGAAGAATTGCTGGCAAGTCTTCACTTTTCTCATGTAAAAATTCCGAATACGAGGCATAGGATACTGTTTGTGAATAACAGTAGGGGTTTTCCTTTGGGTTTTTGACAATACGATGTCAATAAATTCCTAGAAGAAGAATAAAACAGGAAATGAAACGCACCTTTGAAGAAGGAACAACTGTAATACTCTTGAAATTGTAACCTGACATCGCGGATGAAAGCAGCACGAGCGATCTACAAAGAAGCGCTGCAACTTCAGAAACAACTAAACAAAATCCGAAGATCCATTTGGCCGTTAAACTTATCAGCTCTCGACAATCTCAGAGGTCTTTTATACTTTCAAATGTGCTAGAACTGCTTAGTTACCTTAATTTTCAAAAGAATTTTATCAAGAGTGGTAGCATCATTTTCTTGTCTACATAAAGGGCTTCGCCAGCCAAACAGGTCATTTCCGGCTTTTCGGAGTCTTGGTGTTTAAAGCTATCCTAAGAAATAGTCCTTTGGCACTGCCTTACTAAGTGGCGATTTCATATACTTCATAAAAATGTGCTCTAACATGCTGATATTTGGTGTCGGATTTACATAATGGACACATGAAACAGTTGACAAACCTATTCACTAATATATTGTTGGTATTGTATACAAGTCTGACAAAAATGTGTACAGTGGATGCAATACGTTAGTGGTTTATTCAACTCCTGATTTTGTTTAAGGTAATTTTTATCCTGGCCACTTTACCTTCTCCAGATGTTTCGGCCTACTGGCCACTCTACTAGCCCTAAACCATACTGCATATCAAATATGTATATTTCTGAGTACTGTGTCCTCTTCCGTGTTCAGGGAAGTCTCTGATCGCTACGTTCGTGGCAGCCGAAAGCAAACTTCTTTTTGGGGGACATGTACCCTGATTCCTACGGTTAAGCGACTGACTTTAGCTGAGAGGAAAAGCTCGCATGCTATGGTTCTACAGAAAAGTTGTCAACACCTGTACAAAGGTACTATCTGGATAGAGCATAGACAGATATATGGCGAGACTCACCGATCTCCTCTACCCTATTCCTAGTGTTCCTAGAACAGCCTGATTGATTTGGTTTTAACATTTTTGTTAAGGAGGAAAGAGCAGGAGGAATGGTACAATGTTTATTGATGAGAAGAACCGCAATCTGGCGACGACCCTGTAGCGTCCCGGGACTCCCTGAAGACGAAAGAAGACACAATACTCGGGCAGAATATATATATATTCAGCACGGAGAAGGTGTCTGGGCTATTGGCATGGCCCAAAAGGCCAGCCCACCCAGCGAGGTACAAGGGGCTAATTCGAAGTACAAAAAGTGGCGCCTCACCAGAACCGAGGGATAAACCACTATCGTATTACGACCCTTTCACCAGATTCGAAATTCCAGACTGCCTCCTCCTTGAAAGGTACGTTATAACAACATAAGTATTACGCAGATATGTGGCTGGGCAGGACTGACTTGGGAACGAAGTTGTAGGGAGAAACAGACGCGAAACTTAACCCCCCCCGCCCCGGAGCTGT
>NW_020170436.1:371493-414227 GCF_000524195.1 Echinococcus granulosus
CTTCGTCCGACCTACGTAGAGGGAGGGGGGGGGGGTTAAGGAGCTACAGTGTTAGAATGGGAACTACAATCCTAGCTAAACGCCTTTTATTCTGTTTGCATTCGAAGTAAATGCAAATACAAATATTTGCATCAGATATAATTTCACTACACGTTTAAAAATCAAGGCATTCTCAGCACTAAGATGCTTTTGTATGGGAATTTGGAGACACGATGCGTTCCTCATATATGCCTTTTTAGTGAAAGTAATATTGGGGATAAGAATGAGCTGTTGTCTATATTGATACTTAACGAGAAGCCTCGTAATTCTCCTATCGTGGCATGAGCAAAACTTGTTGAGATGTGCTTGTCCACCTATAGCCCGTGTGCTCATTCGCCTCTGGGCAATGTCAAAGCTGGGTGAAGGCTATAATGTTCTTGTCGTCGGAGCCGGTGGAATCGGTTGTGAACTTTTGAAAAATCTCGTTTACAGTGGATTTAAGAAGATCTCGCTAGTAGGCCCCTTCAACATCTTTTACTTGGTAGATTGACTTAGACACCATAGATGTAAGCAATTTGAATAGACAGTTTCTCTTTCGAAAGATTCACGTTGGAAAATCTAAAGCCGAGGTAACATCTTCGATTTAGTCCGGTATTCTGCCCTTAGGTGGCTTCTGAGAGCATCAAACAATTGCGGAACGATGTTGATTTGACACCCTACCATGCGAGCATATTCAGTTCCCGATTCAATGATGAGTTTTTCAAACAGTTTGACATCGTTTTCAGTGCCCTTGATAATCAAGGTTTGTGCAGGAAATTGGGCTAAATACTGTTGCTTTCCAGCTGCAAGACGTCACATCAACCGAATGTGTGTCTACCTAAACAAGCCCATTATTGAATCCGGAACTGCGGGTTATTTAGGTCAAGTGGAGCCTTTAGTCTACGCTGAAAGGACTCCAAAAGGACCTCAAGCACCCTGTTTTGAGTGCACCCCGAGGGCGAATGATAGACGAACTTATCCCACTTGTACTATTCGTAATACTCCCTCAGAACCGGTTCATTGCGTTGTCTGGGCGAAATTCCTCTTTAAGTTAGTTCTTTTTCATACAGAAATAATTTGTGGTGTGATTTGAAATTGCTATGCACCGTCTTGCCTTTCAGTCAACTTTTTGGAGAGGCGGATTTTGAGAACGAGGAAGTTTCTCCCGATATGGACGACCCAGAAGCACAGAACTCCAAAAACCACCAGGATGATGAAAAATCTGAAGAAAACAGCTCCTTATGGTCGCGAACCGCTGATTCCTGCGACTTCTCTATGAGTCCCGAAGAGTCCCTCGCTTTGCGACTATTCAACAGGGACATCTCAACGTTGTTGAGCATGCGCAGCCTGTGGGTGGATCATCCAGATAGACGTGAACCGTGTCCACTGGATGCATGCACGTTGAAGGCGGCTAGAGCTCATCCAGGTACATGTCGTTGCATCCATCTACCACTTTGTACCTGGTTATGCACTTCACTTATGTTCGTGTGAATTTTTTTTTTTCAGGTCTAGATGGTAAAGACGGTGCAGAGGGCCTGCGAGACCAGCGACAAATGAGTTTGGAGGGCTGGATCAGTCTTTTCCTTTCCAGTACCAGAGCGCTGCGTGGGAAAGCAGGCCTCGCGGACCCTGCGGCCGGGGATCACAAACCGCTCGTGTGGGATAAGGTGGGTCGCTTCTCCTCTACTCGCTCTGCTATGTTCTCCGTTGCGGCAGTAATTTAACTGGAATTGAGTTAGCAACGATTTAAAGGAAGGGGACTATTGCTCAGAATGCCAATTGAAAGGACCTCGGTGTCGTTTATGCGCTGTTTTTCTTTGTCCCGCGACCTCGTCACTTGTTGGCTCCGTCCCGTAGACCAACCGGCCATTACAACCCCGTTTTATTTTTCTGGTCAAGCAACACCGTTTACAAAGGTAACAGGTCGCTCTTCTTCGATAATGAGCATCGTACATCTACTTTGTTGCTTTTTAACTCAACCAATCTGTTTGCCCACTGATTTTGCGCGATCATTTCTCATAAATACGGAGTACTTGCGTCAAATACAGGTGACGCTAACAGAAACAGTAGTAAAATGTGTTAAAACTGCGTCTTTTCTCGTCTTTTTTTCTGCTGGCATTTTAATTCACCTATCAAATAAATTATTCTGAGAAATTAGATTGGCCAAAAAATTACAAAAGCTTTTGGCTGCTTTAGGAATATTGCAGGACGTATTTGAGATGAAACTGATATTACCGCCTGTTTGAACAGTTTTGGCATAAAAATACAGGGAATGGTTTGTAAAAGAACGAAATCACGGAGGCTGATTCACCCCTGTTGGTGTTTTCCTCCGGCTAGACAGTAGTGTATCCTGTAGGCTTCGGAAATTGCTTCAAGGAAAGTGGATCTTAACTCAAAAGACTACTGTTGACTAGTAGATTCCCTGACCGGATCGGCTCTCACGTTGGGCAAATGAAATGGAAAAAGTCTCATTAAAGTACACGAACTCATTTCACTCTCTTCCTTCACTGCGCTTATTTAAATGCCTCTCTGCATTCAAGGGAAGGGGGAGATGGTCTTGTGTAGGTTGATGGAGAATACGTTAGGAAGTGCCTTTTATTAAGGAACCAAGAAGTCTAGCATTTGGATGATCTTGCTGCCATCAGTGGGAGAGAGGTAAATTTCATAGTATTCCCTCTGTCAATGCATGGAAGAATCGTGCTCTGTGAGAATCCACCGAACAGATCATTTCTTTCATTGCTACCCGTTTCCTGATAACCCCGAGGGTCATTTTAAAGGCTCATCATGCCTTCTCATGTTGTCAGTTTTGGAGCTGTTAGTTATTGGAAGTGGTTCATCTGAGAAAACTCTGCCAGCTCGTAGACTTCATTCTTGGCAAAGCAGAGCGGTTGTTGACTGGTGGAGACTTACCAAAAGCTGCGCACTTATTTATGGGGACCTTTCGCCTTTTTCAAAGACTGCGAAGGGGCACCTAAGGGCCATGATCACTGCTTATCGAGGCGTCGAAACAGTCTTCACTCCATTAAATATTACCGTTGGTGACGGAAATGTGACCCTCGTGTACACGAAAAGCTTTACTTCAATTTGTGAAGGCCCAATCTTCTTCTTGTGGGTCTCAACTTCACTGGTGTAGAAAAAACTTCCCATCTGAAAGGAAAGGGAATGCCGTGGCGCAACTCAGTGGCGGTTCTACTTTACCTGTCAGGAGCCGTTTATGGTGTGCTAGGGACGTTGAAGGATGGGAGTGTGAGATTACTAATTGTATTTGTTTGATAGGATTTTGTTGCCATTGCGCAACCTAATAAGTTTACGTAGTTTTTTTATAACTTGAACTTAAGTAATAGGATGAGGTTTTCATTTGTTAAAGTACCTAACATTTCACCTTTTCGTCCAGTACCAATACGACTTGGAGTTGGTGCGGATTTCACTTTTATGTAATGCTTTGTCTCCAGAAGCCAACGACACCTCAGCGCTGGCCCTGTCGTCGTGTTTATTATTCTATCTGCCTCAACGGTCTTAGTTACCAACTATCTACTGCCCATTTCTCATGTGATTATCTAAAGCCAAGAAAAGATGGCAACCATCACTAGGAGCAATTGCCTTCACCTAGGGGGTACGGGCGATGAAGAGGATAGGTGGCCACTAACCCTTGTCCTCCCTCCCTCTCTTCCTAACTAAATGGAAAGGCCTTTCACAGGTCAGTCCCGTAGGAATAGTGCGAGGACCTTGTTGTTCCGGTTGGCGCACTAGCTCTATTTGGTTTTTTTGAGAAGAAGGAAAAGCCTTTATTACACGCCTTGTCGTTGCATTTATCAGCGTGAATAGACCTCAGCCGTGATTGCTGTTTGGCCTTCAGCAAGTGAACTATTCCGTATGTATTCCATTACGTACACGCGCATGAACTTGCATACAAGGTAAGGATAGTCTTATTGGGGTTATGGATGAAGTGGTGCGTGTTTGAGGTGAGTAGTTTAGTCCGGGAGGAGAGGGGAGGAGGAGTGATTGTTTGGGTGGTGGCGAGTTCAGGATCCACCGCAGCCTCGGTTTCAGGTCACTCGAGTAAGGTGGATGCCACGGAAATTGCCAGCGAAGCATATTCCACAAGTGCTAGTATGTTTCCTTTCTTCATCTACTCTCCCATCGTCGGGCAAGGAAAGCGATTACTTGAACAACTGATAAAGCTTTTTTAGGAGAATCTACAGCAGAAAGAGTGCGAAGAGCTGCTCCAATATCTGCCATTCCTGACGCTTCTGGAGTTAGTTCAATTTGCCTATTACTGGAACCCACGACGGGGCTAATTCTCCGTTGGATAGCCATTTCATGAACCAACCAGTCAGCCAGTATGACCCACTTGAACCCAGCTAGTGAAGTACTAACCACTTGAGTGCTTCCATTCCACGTGTAGGATGACCCGGATGCCATGGATTTTGTCGCCGCAGCTTCCATCATCCGTGCCATCCTCTTCCACGTGCCCGGCGCCAAGGAGTTGACCCGTTTCGCGGTGAAATCTTTCGCTGGGAATATTATTCCCGCCATTGCTACCACCAACGCCATCATCGCCGGTGCTATGGTGCTACAAGCTCTCAATGTTCTCCAGGGCCGAATTGATGTGAGCAACCTCCCTTCACCTTAGGTCAAAAAAACTAAAGCGCCAGTTGAATTGGGTTAAGCTGCTACTTTCTCTTGCTCCATAGGCGGTCCGCACAGTGTTCCTCCATCGACAGCCGGCCGGTTTCGGGCGTTTTCTGGCACCATGTCGACCGGTTCCACCGAATCCAAATTGCCTGGTGTGCTCGGGGGCACAGACACAGGAGCTGCGTCTTCACTGCGACCCTGCGACGATGCGTCTGATTCACCTGAAGGAGAATGTGCTTATAAAGCATTTGGGCATGATTGCTCCAGATGTGGAGATAGAGGGTAAGGGAATCATCCTCATCTCCTCCGATGGCGATGAGACAGAAGGTGAGTTGGAAATGTCTACTGAAAGTTTGTACGCACTGCATTTCTTTTTGACGTAGCATTTGTTTACTCGTTTTGCTGTGCTGCATCATTATTTTCCGGTTAGAAATGTCAATTCTTCTTTTTAATTTGATGTTGGAACTGCGCAAGTGCGCTTCGACTACGTGGAGGTGAGCCTGCTAGGAAGAATGCTGTTATTATTAGTAACAAGCAATTTGGATTGAAATCGGAATGGCTTATCCACAGCTCGACGCCTTTTCTTTCAACTAGACATTGAACAGGAAACTCTGCTTGACTTCAATCTGACTGGTGAAGGCTGCCCTCGCCTGCGCTGCGACGACTTCCGACAGAATATGACCTTCTACCTGCGCATCGTCTCCAGCCAGCGAAGTCGTGACAATTCCAGTTGGCGTGTAGAGGGCGAATACGAGGCGTCGGATCAGGAGGCTGCAAAAGAAACAGATCGTACGTGGTGTTTTGAAAGGCTTACTGCCATCCCGAGGCCTATCACACTCCTCTACGTCATACCTCCTTAAGCAGTTCGTTTTAGGCCTCACAATTCTCCGTTTTCTCCCACTTTCTTCCCAGGTCCCGAGCCACCTCCAACCGGGTCCAAACGCACGCGTGAGACAGACGATTCCGACATTGAAGAGGTCTATTCTTCCATTGACAATTCTGAGCCTTCACAACCGTCTAAGGTCCGTAAACTCGGTCTAGATGATGGTGTCGTTGAAGGGGATGAAGACGAAGAGATTGTTATGCTAGATTGATGCTGACACCGGTCAATCATCCCGACTGAATTGTGTCACAGCTCTTTGTCATTATGTTAATAAAACGCATTTTTAATACTGCGACTGGTTTTGTTACCAGGGCTGATAAGGCGATTTCCTGCTTACTTATCAACTGCCTCGTCTTTTTCTGCAGACTAATGGCCTCGAACTCGGCAGAATTCGCGATCAAGGTTATCGACTGCTTTTACGAATTGCCGTCCACTGATGTTCTCTCCCTCCAGACGGAAGTGATGGACGTTGAGTCTTCTGCTCCCTTATCACCAGCTCATTCTTCCTCTGCGCCCTCTGAGCTTCCACCCATCTATGGTCAGGAGGTTTCGGAAGAGGTTAGGATTTTTTATTTTCCCCCTCTTTATCGAAATGAAACCCCCTCCTACAGTCGCAAACTAAGATCTTAAACTTCACCGTGCCTTTGCAGGCCCAGATCACCTACCTACAGGGGTTCATTTGGGTAGGGCGAATTCGTCCCTGATCTTTTGGGACAAGTTGGGTTACAAAGTCTCCTTTTAGTGGATAGAAGCGCACACGCAATTGACTCAGGAAATCTCGTCTCTGCGTGAACAACTGTTGCGTCAGCCACCACCCTCTTCAGAGGTCGAGGTTGCATCGTTATCGGAGTCTGCGCAGAACCTTGCCTCGCAGATTGTGGCCCTCCAACGGGGTGTGGAGAGTCTGCACCAATTCGCCTCCCAATTGGCTCAAATAACACGAGCAGCTGACCAAATTCAAGAGGTACGTTGGCTAGGTTGTCAAACTACCACTACCTGGAAAGTGGTGATGGTGAACTTCAAGCGTCACTACTAGCTGCTGTGTTACTGTCATTCCTCTTCTGTTTCAGGTCTCGGAGAAGCTTGCGGCATTGTCGACAGAGGAGGCGACAGGGCGACCTCTGAAGATCCTCCAGGAGGTGTCAGAAAACATTGAAGCGATTTGTAAATAAGCGGAACAGGCAGAGGAGTCGCGATGATCAAATATATGTGCTTATTTGTTGCTCTCTCATTTCTCCAAGTTATGTCAAGCTTGTTCGCGTTAACATGGCTTGCTTTTGCTGTGTGTGTTTATTTGGGTGACTTTCTTTCACTGGGGGTAGTGCAGCTACTGATTTGATGAACGTGTGCTGGGAGGCATGGATTGAGACGTCCGAAGGGGACGTCTCAATTTAGAGGAGCTCCGCTTCCGATTAAACGTCTCGCATTCACCTGACGGCTTGTGCTTTTCCACCGCTTCTGACCGGTTCTTTGCCTTGGCATGTTGAGATGGAAGTAATGGGCTGGGAGGCCTTTAGTAACAGTAAGGTCTAGTCGGTGTTGGCGTCCTCACTTTAAAGGGCTTGTACCTGTCAGTGTCCTACTTAATTATGAAATAAGTAGCGAGTGTGACGTTTGCGCTTTTAATTTCAGCTGCATGTCGGTGGGACGACGCTTCACTCTGGCCATTTTCAAACCTGACGTGCAGCGAATTGAGGTCTACCGCCAGGTCAGTCCGCCACCCATTTGATAACCTCATCACTGTTGGGGGATTGTGGTTGATGTTAGGATTGAGGGCCATGTCTCTTGGCTTTCTGATTAACTCCATGAACTTGACTAGTAGCTCTCTCTCTCTCGTATGCACTTGTAAGAGTTGTTTGAAAGGCGTTCTATTCAAAATGTCTCGCTTATTCCACCCCTTAGAATCCAGTACCTTAAGCCATTGTCAATAAGACAACCGGAGTTGGGTGGTCTGTCAATTCGTCCTTGGTTCAAACATTCCCATTCTCCCGATCATTCCCGCTTTACTCGCCCAGTCTTAATCCACTCATCCGATTCCGTGGACATTCGTTGATGTCCGTCGGTCGATCCGCCTATCAATCCTTCTACCATACGTTAATCCACTCCTTCTTGCGTCATCTGTTAAAATATCTCCAGATTGCTGGACCACCCCGCCATTCTTAACTTCTTGTCCATTAGGCACTTGATACACTGACACCTTTTTGATCAGCCTATCCATCCTTGGCTCACCCATCCTCCTCTCGTTCTGTGGCATCTTCATCCATCTTGGTTACCGGCACCACTCCCTGTTAATCTACTTCTCTTCTTGGTTCACTAAGTACGCGGAAGAGGCCATTCGAGGGAGCGGTTTGAAACCACTGGTCTACCGCGAATTCCGTATGTCTCGAGGACGCGCGGAGGACTTTTATGCTGCACATCGAGGTGCGCTTTTCTACTTTTCTTTCTCCTCTGTCCCTCTCCTCTCCTCGCCTCCCGTCTCCTTCTCACCACCCTGGCTAAGGCGGTCTAGTGTTCCTCTTTTCTGCCTTTTCAAATGCAGGCAAATTCTTCTACCAGCGTCTCGTCAACTACATGATCGCGTAAGAGTACGAATTTTAAGTCCTTTTTCCCAATTCACCCCTCCTCGCTAGCTTATTTGAAACACTCTACTGCTTGTTCTCTAAACACTGAACACCTCAATGTATTAGCTTCTAATCCCTGGTGAAAAGAAGGAGTAACGAGGCTTGAAATGCGTTTGACGGTTGACATCAATGGCTCCCTCGCTGATCCCGATGCCCTGATCCTTCCTTTTATCTGCCCCTTCAGTGGTCCGATCGGTGTTTACGTGCTGGCTGGCGAATCGGCCGTTTCGAGGTGGCGGGAACTCATTGGTCCAACCAAGACATATAAGTAGGTTTAAATTGCAGTTTTCTTCTTTACTTTTTCTTCCAGAACCGTGATTTTTGAACCAACTAGCCTTCGAGGATGTCTGGGTCTAACTGACACACGCAATGGTTTTCATGGTTCAGGTGGGAACTACTTTACCGCCACTCTGATGCGATAGCTTTAGATGGTGATGAGTCAGCGGAGGAAGAAATCAAATTCTTCTTTCCCGACTTCGACTTTACTCTCAAAGAGAAGACTTGACGCCTAGTCCCTGAAAGGTGTCATCATGCTTGGTTGGGGTACTCTTTCTCGAATATATCTTGATGGCTTCTAGTCAGTCTTGATCTGTTCTCGGTCGTATCGTGCCCAAACCTGTGAGCGAATGACTGCATATATATTAACTTGCGAGTAATGAGTAAGTCGGCAGCAGAGGTCAGGAAGCCTTAGAGTATGCAGTTGATGTGTGGGAAACGTCGGAGTCGTCAGTGCAAGTGGATAAAGGTGAGAAGCCAGGCGTGGCACCGTCATTTGTGGCTATGGATTCCAAGGCGGAGACAAAGGTGGGATTAGTGCTGTACTGCCCAAATCTTGTCCTATGGGAAAGGTGTATGGCTGTGGAATGCTTTCATGGTTTGTTTAACTCTGTGTTTGATCACGCGAGCTCTTGGGTCTCCGCAGATTGTATTTCCGCTCGGCGGCGTGGCCTCCAAGCCATGCCGATAGCCTGCCATGCTGCTGCGGCTTTTTACGACTTCATAGAGGACTTAGGGCGCTATGAACTGAAGTGACGGTGTGAACCCCTAAAAGAGTTTGTTATTGGAGCTGTCCGCGGTATCTATCTGGAGATGTCAACTAGGTGTACTCGCCATATCTCTACTAGCAGGATGGAGTCCAGATAGGTATTTAGCTGAGCAGCACTGGAGTGAGGAGAAAGTAGCAAGGAGGAACAGGCGCGAAACCTAACCCCAACGGAACCCTTTTAATGGTCGTCCATTGTTACCTAACTGCTTTTAGGCCGGTGGTCTTACAACCTGCAATGGGCATATGGGATGGCCTGCACATTCCTCCTTCCACCACTACGGTCCCCACATAAAATGAAACCCCAAATTCAGTGGAATATCGGAGAGGGATCGATGACGTTGAGGTCGAGTAACTCTTCAGTTGAATGGTATTTCTATCACTGGGAGGAGTGACTCGTGGGTGCTTTCCTTACAGAACCGATTGCGTTCGGCGTGCTGATTTGAAGGATTGGGCAAAGAGAGCGCCAAGAATGGTGCTTAAAATGCAGGGAAGGACATGCAGTGACTTCATTAATAATTTTTACGGCGTTTGACAATGCAGACATCTAGGTCTCCATAGGCGGAATATCTGGGTCATGCTGATAGCTTCCTAGTGCTTTCTGGCATGCTAATATTAAGTGTGTGACTATAAAAAAGACCTGGAGCACTACGGTCTTAAGGTATGTTTCGGCTGCAGTTTCCCCTTAGCATTTGTAGACCTGAACTCCCCGGGTGAATAATTCGCACCCATTATTCAAATCTAGGCTAGCGCAATAAAGATGTGCTCGTATACCAATCGGCTATAGTCAGTAAGTTAAAAAAAGTGTCGCGTTCTATTAAAATGCACTATGAGGTAAAATACGTGGGCTAAATTAAAAGGCTTCCAGTAAGGTCTTAGCAACGTCCCAGTTGCCTCCAAAACTTTACTTAGAGACTATTTTGCTAAAAATTTATTTTAGTCGCTATTTTTTCGTTTTATTTAAAAGCTTTATAATTTTTAAATTCTATCCAAGCTTTCTTGCTCTTAGTATTTTCCTGCATCTGATTGGTTAGTGAGGCCGTTGACATAGCCGCCTCTTATTTCCACTAAGATGACTGCCTCAGTTGCTGTTAAAGGTCCCCTCTACTTTGCTACCCTATTCCTTTTTTATATCGGTAAGATATCCCGCTGTTTTTATCTCTCACAGCTTTATATTACCTTCTAAGTGGCAATGGCTATCGTTTTGATATCGGATGGGTCCTCGAGGGTGTTTCACCCTACCTTTGGGCCTGTGTCGGTGTCGGCCTCGCGATCTCACTTTCCGTAGTCGGTGCTGCTTGGTAAATTTAGAATAGTACCTGCATGTGGTTTGAATGTTTGCGTATGAATAAATATGCTGTAATTTTGACCGGTTTTTTTAAATCGTGGATTTGTGTTGGTGATGTTTATTTTTCTGCTATTGAGCCTTTCTGTTTGCAAGAAGTAAACTCCAGTACTCCTTCGTCTTTTATGTGGTAATTATCCTTTATGGATACTCACACCATCTCGTAAATTAATTGTAGGGGCATCTATGTGACAGGGTCGAGCATCGTTGGTGCTGGTGTTAAGGCTCCTCGCATCAGAACCAAAAACCTCATCAGCATCATTTTTTGTGAAGCCGTTGCCATCTACGGAATCATTATGGCCATCGTCATCGGTAACCAGATTGAGGTAAGTCTTCCATTAATTTGTTTCTAATTGGCCTCAAGATGTTTGAATGAGGTCCTTTTAATCATACTTATACAAACGTATATCATATCCCTATAAGATATTCCACTCTTTTCATGACTTTACCTTGTATTGATATGAATACTCTGACGTGCTGCATACTCGCAGCTACCACACATTTTTAGATGTTTATTCTGACACTTCCACCTTTGCCTCTATTACTGGGGTATCACATTGCTGAGGTGTGATTCACGTTCTCTTAAATAATTTACAACTCCCCTACTACTGACGGCTGTTGCACAGCTGAGCGCCGATGTGATATTCGTATTCATGAAGCGGGGGCTGGTTCATGTTCTTCTTGAGGCATTATGTTGCTGTCATTGGCTTTTACAAAGTAGCGGCCGTCCCTAGTAGTCACCGCATTTGTTGCTATCACTGGGGAGAGAAAGGCAGTATATACTACTACTACTACCATTACTCATGCCATCCAGATAGATTCATGCTTCTCATTCTCTTTCATTGTTTTAACTGTTGGTATAAGGTAGCATGTCGTACAGATGTAGCTACGGGAATCGAGGTTGAGACGGCGCACTTATTTGCTTGGTTGAAGCATTAAATGTGGCTGTGCTGCATGTAAGACGTGTCAGCTAGTGCTCATGTGATGGAAATCGGTAAGTTATGAATCCACGCGATAGGTTACAGGGTGCTACTGAGAGGTCAGATCAGTACGTTAATGTGATAGGGTAGATCACTCCTTTGAGTCATTTCAGTCGACCATTGTCATCGTTTCCTGTTATGCTCTACCACGGTAGCTACTCAGTTGAAGACCTCGAGTAACCCTACTGAACTCGGGGAGGCCATTTGATTGGAAGGAAAGGAAGAACTGCCGAAGTTAATGAATTGAGGTGCCTGGCAGTATTCTGTAGATGTAGTTTTTTCAGGATTTATAAGTTAGCGGCCTGGTGAAGGTAGCATATTGCTTTAATTCAACGACTAAAATAGGTGGGTTTAATAGACTAACGAACATAATTTATTCCTTCCTCTGTCCTGCTTAGCCCTTCAATCCTGCAGTGGTGAGTGAAGCGGTGGTGCGAGCGAACTACCTAGCCGGCTACGCAATGTTCGGCGGGGGACTGACGGTGGGTTTGTGCAACCTCTTCTGTGGCGTCTGCGTGGGTGTGGTGGGCTCGGGCGCTGCGTTAGCTGACGCCGCCAATCCCTCGCTTTTCGTCAAGATCCTCATTATTGAGATCTTCGCCTCCGCCATTGGCCTATTCGGTGTTATTGTCTCCATCCTTCAGGTGTGTCCCTTGCACTGTATAATCTATCCTGATTTATCTCAGCAAGGTTGTGAGAATTTATTTGGCCACGTGTCTTCTTTGAAGTATTAATGGGATTGATCAGTCATACCTCCTATTTCACGTATTTTCTACAAGATCTTCAAAATTTGCCTTCATTGGGGCTTGTCTTGTGTCTAGCTCTTGATCGTTTTGTAAAGTAATCATTCATCCAGACGTACTTTTGCATTTTTTAGTATTTTCATGCGAGTATCACTATGCGCTCAGACTTAAACATCCTGTCAGTCATCTCTTGCCCCTTTGTTTATGTCGGACCACTTAGTATGCCTGGAAAGCAATTCCTTTGAGTTTTGGTCGGCTTACTCGCTTTCCCAATCGGTAGCTTGCGCGCTAATTTCACCATGACACGAAGATCAAGCGGACTATCAACGTACCCTACATCCCCTACTGCTTATCCGCAGTTATTCTTCACAGATTGTAGGAAACGCGGATTTTCAACACATCGAGTAGGCCTGTGTATACTGCGACTCCTCATGCAGCAGTGTTCCGTAATTTCTTGGTAAGATGTAGTATTCTCAAAATCTGTGTAGTCACCAGGCTGGGTTAATCCTGGGTCAGTCATTTTCTCAAATCCATTGATGACTACTTATCCCAGCCGGAGAGCACGCTGTGGCAGTGCCATCCGTGACCGTTTTCTCATGATCCTTGGGAAGTAAGCGTAGAAAAGTCTTACAGCCGATGGTTTGAATGTGCGTGATGGTTTTTAAGTGGCTTCTCATTGCGTACAGGTCACTTGTTTCCATCACCTGCCGTGGGTGGTTGTGTAAAGCTCTTTGTGTGAGTGGAGGCCACTTAATTGCCCAGACCTAGTGCAATAAATTACTCTTCCCGATCTGACTTTTAAGAGCGTATTTCTTTCTCCCTCCCATAGACTTCTCGAATTCGAATGGGCAACAAGGCAGCATAGACTGGCGAAATGATGATCCTCGTCTTCATGCGGCGCATGGTTCTGGTACTGTCAGCCAAACCGTAGATTCCCGTCTGTGTTGTCCCTGTCTACTTCTTCTCGCCTACCTTCCAGTGCATAATACGAACATTCCAACATTCACACACATGCATGCAGCTTTCGCGTCGACTTCTTTTGTTACTAATGTTATCTCTCTCCCTTTTAGTCGTGTCTCGGCTGTGCTTTGTTGGTTTTGTGAGGAGACGGGCTTGTGTTCTCTTAGTGCGGGGTTAAGGTTTCCATGAGTTGAGCGGTCGCAGTGAGGGTCTTGTTTGGTGCTCTTCGACTCGGATACTAGGTAACACTCAGGAAGCCACGGGGATTATGTGCTCAGCCGGCAGCCCTGAGTGGATTCGCCATCGGGTTTGCTATTGGACTGGCGTTTGGATCACCCCCGAGTTGGAAGTGTGCAAGTAAGGTGGTGTTAGATAGCAGAGCCTCAAACATAGTATTCAACTACTTCTTTTTTCGCCAATTAATTTAAGAATAAAGAAAAATGCGAATTAAAGAGTCAAATATAAAGAAAAAAATTTCCAAACTATATGAGAATTTTAAATAAAACTTGTTGAGGCTTCAAAGTACCCAAAAATGGAACAATGATGTCTTTTTAAGACGATCATTTTGTTTTTATCAATTGCATACTCAGTTACTCTTCGAACTCGAAGGTCGGTAAGCTTCTCAGGCAACGACGATGGGTACTGGGAAACAATCATGTGTTTGGGACTCCCATATTACCCATTATAGCAAAGACACAGCAGATTTTTTAAAAAGTATGACAGCTTTTATGTTTGAAAACATCTCTAGCTCTGATAAACGATTCTAAACTGGCCAATAAATTTCGTTGTGAAATTAGGGACAAATTAACAAGTAAGGTGGCTCTACCTCTCTGCATGGTGCTCTAGAGGGCCAACCTTTGCCGTCCACCTTTAAAGACTCTGTGAAATCGGAAACCCAAAACTGCGCTCAATCGAATAAGTAACATAAAATGTGGTGTTTTATTTGTTCCAATTTAGGAGACCCACTCTCGGCGCCTTGAGAACTCGCGATGAGATTATCGCCAGCGGCGCATACGAAATACCAAAACCCCGTCTCGCCAAAGGTTAATAGTAGTTTTAGCCTGCTTTCTGAAACCACAACTCGGCATGAATTCTTGCCTTTGAGATTATTCATGACATTCTCAGAATTTAAAAGTCGTGAAGAAGAAAAAGAACGCCTAGCGTCTATCTTCGCCTATGGAGAGGACCTCAAGATTGAGAAGACCCGGTCCGCCAGAACTGCGGAAGAGAAGTCAGCTTGCATCAGTCGTTTTGATGAGTGTAAGCACCTCCTTTACAACTCCTAAAACCACCTCCGATTAGTATTCGATGAGCTACGAGATCGTCAGACCTTCCTTGAGGAGATGCGGAGGCTGGGCAAGGCCGCCGACTACAAGACCCAAATTCAATCAGAGATCTCCCAAATTGTTCATGAAATGGAGGAGATCGATAAACGCGAGAATGCAGCGCTTGCCCAGCTTCAACAGAAGGATCACTTACGTCTTTATCAACGTCAAACAGATGCCAACTGAAATCGCAAATTTTTATCTTTTGTGATGTCTTGCTGGCGACAAAGTAAGCTGTAATTAAGAAGAACGAGGCAGGCAGGCAGGCAGTCGGATGGAAGTCAATACATGTTATTGGCGTTGCAAGTCAAAGCCATTGTCAAACCAGGGGGCAGAGGGGGGAAGAGGAGGAGGAGGAGGAGGAATAATAGACTACTTGAGAAGGGCTCGAACCTCCTTGTGCACATGACAGAGATATTCCACGTAGGTGGCATTTCCACAGTCGTCACGATCCTCATACATGAGGCGGCGAATCCAGGCCTCGGATAGTTCGTTCTGACGAATAACGCGTAACTGAAAAGGGCAAAAACAACTACCTAAGGCGTCTAATAGCAGACCAATGTGCTACTAACTCAATACAAGTAGTGTGCACATTTCCTATTCCCCGTGCAATTAGATGCATGAATTACGATGCAACTGACATCGATATGGACGGAATTACGTTTCGAATGGAACGCAACACTCAAGGTCAAGATTACAACAAGCCGATATTCAGATCCTACCGTCAATGACCCTACTAACGGCATGGCCATTTCAGCAACATGAGATACAACCGGTGCTACTCATTCCCAAAATTAGTAGCACAGCTGAGATCAGAAGGACAAACAAGGGGCAAGAGGGGGAGAAGAGGCTTACCCGAGGAAAGTGGGTGAACTGAGAAAGCACTGGAAGCACCAGACGGCAAATGCACTTTGAGAGGGGATTGTCCAACTCGGTTAAAGTAGCCTATAAAAGAGGTAGAGGGTAGATTCCGTTAAAAGTTTAGATTCAGACACCGAAAAAGAGGGTGCTTCTAATCTCGTCCCTCCCGATACTTGACGGGAAGTAATCCACTCGGTGTCCAAGTCCAACACGGATTTTCAATTTAGGAGACATTCGATAGAAAGGCGGACTACTGTGGTGAGATCACAACCAATTGTCGGTTCCCACTGTGTCGGAATCAGTCGGAAAGGGTGGAAAAAGGACTCACCTTTTCAGGTTGTAGCACGTGGACATCGGTGACACCGAATACCCGCTGAATCCACATAGGATTCACCTGGAGACCGCACCATAGAAAGGCGTAAACGCCGTTCTCGACGAAGTAAACACCTTCCGGATCAAGACGCTCGTATGAGCAGCGGATCGGTGTGGGCAACTCATTGCCAGCCGTTTCTGGAACTACCTCGTGCTAAAGACAGAGTTGAAGGAATCAGTGGAAATAACTATTCTCAATTGAATGCAAAAACGACCCGAAAAAAGCTGACTTACAAGAGGGTAAACTCGTGGATAAACAAAGTTGTTCGTCGCCTTGGGACTCATTGAGTTCAGCAGGAAGAGGAGGTAGGCACGATCATCGATGGAGGTGTTCTTTGCTACACGATGAAACCAGGTGAAAATATTTTCTCGCATCGTGACAATCATTCCAGCACCTACCATCTATTAAAGTAACGGTTCACTCAACCGTTGAACGAGTTAAACAGGTTAAACAACCTACCTGATTTGATGGCATCCGTCTTGATCAGACACTGAGCGTAGAGTGGCATCAGTTTGATGGTCTCGGGCAGCACCAGTTCACCGGGACTGGCGCCAACGCCGCCCGGGCCACCGCCACTCGAATTGGTGCACAGGTGGCGGTAGCCAGCGAGTGCCGTAGCCACCGCGGCAGTGACCTCAGTCAGAGCGGTGGAGGGAGTGCGACTGACGGGGGCGTGTTGCACCGCCAGACGCGCGTGCCACGTGAGAAGGGTGTCGAGATCAGCGAGACGGAAAATATCCGCAGGCGTTGACGAGGTGGCCAGGGAGAGGTTGTGAATGCGCAAGCGACGGTGACCGCCTACGGAGGTGTAAAGCACTGCCACCTAAAGCAATGCAAAGATGAGAAGTTGAGCTTAAATAGGTCGAAAAGTGAAGAGGAGCGCCAAATAGCCAATTTCAAGTTGGAGGGATCAACTCACCTGAATGAAGACGAAGTCATTCTCACTCAGTTTATCATCATACTTGATCTCACATACCACCGTCTGGTTAGCATCCAAAGTCGCAAACTCTACATCTGTTGCGTTGGGCAAATTAATATTGCCCAGCGTTTCAAAGGGTCGCGTTCCCGTGCTGGTGCGAACTCGCATAACAGCATTGAAGGCTTCCGGCAATCCCACAGCATTTCGCAGATCTGCAATAAACTGATCACCTTGCAGATCGGCCTGGAAGTATGAGTATTTGAAGAGGTTGCCCGAAGTGAGCTTGGGCACCTCACTGATGGTGGCGACATCGATAAAAGAGTTGGGGAAAAGAAAGAGATCAACACTAGCGCCTGCCTCCACGCATTCCTTTCCCAGTTTGGTGTAGTAGTCGGTGGCCGGCTGAAGCAGAGTCTTCTCCTTATCCGTCCCAATAAGATGTCTATCCTCCCTGAATTTCAGCTTTCCCGGTGCATCAGCAGTAGGCAGCGACGAATGCATGATGAAGAGTTTTCCGCACCGATTCGCAGCTTTTAGAACTTCCAGACCAGCCTGCACCGCAGGCCCGAGGATCGGTTCCGGTGTTGGGAGATTGGCGCTGGCTGCAGCGTTCTGCAGCTGCGCAAACTGACCCGGAATAGTGCTAAGCAGATGAGTCAGGGCAGCTGCATTGGGTTCCACTAAAAAGCCCTCCAGAGAAGGGACGAAAACTTCCACAGTGTCTGCAACCACATTCATGTGCGCCTTTAGTAGAGCCGTTGAATTGGTATCTGTCGGGTTGACCCGAACGAAGTTGTAGAAGTGTAACTGACTATCGTAAGTGATGAAACCGATAGAGATTGGTGTTGAGCTGCTTTCCGTCACTGTGCCGGTAGCTATATCTTGCTTGTCTCTAGAAGGGAAGTAGATCGCGGATTATCACCCAAACATTCATCGACTCAGACATGAGATAAAGTAAAAACTCTCCTTAATACTCCAAGAGTGATTTCGCAGTGACTATACTTCAGATTCTAATGCCGAAGCAGGTTGATATACTGCGGCTTTAAACGTCAAAACGGTTTCTGCTTGCGAAATCTCAAAAAATATAAAAACAGTAAATGAGTCGATTTCCGTTACCTACTTAAATGCAGATGAGTAGTATTTTTAAGCGAAAAAGCTACCTCGGCAGGTGTGGTAGAATGTCGGTGATGAATCGGGAGCAGAAGAGATTGACCAATCCCGATCTCACTGAGGCAGCTGACACATCCAACAGGAAGATGTAGACTGGCGGTAAAGGCAGTGTGTTGTCACGACAGTACTCCGCTGTGGCAACCACCTCGTAGGAGCCGAGGCAAAGTTCGGGGCGTTGAAAGGCGTCAATTCGACGACCTGTGTGATCCAAGTGAGCAAAGTATTCCTGCGCTACTGTTGTGGACGCTCCGCAGAGGCTGCACTGGAAACGACGTCCTCCGTCAATGAACACGAAGAAGGGGCACATGTAGGCCTTGCATCGGGCGCAACGGACAGGACCCTAGAGGGCAGAAAAAGCTTTCTCAGTCCCCCAAGAGTGAGACGCTATGTTGGTGACAATGAGCTATGCTTCGAAGAACACCTAGACGACCCAACTCGGATTACCAAACTCTTCAAGTTATTTGTGAACTTTCAAAAGTGCCTTCTGAATGAGGAACAATGCCTGTCAACCAAAAGACCAGATAACAGATTAATTATGCTTGTAGTGATCCCTCAAAATACAAATTCTTACTCGACATTCCCTGCATATGAGTCGATTCTACTCATCAAGCCCCTAAAACACGATCTACTCCAACCTTTCAACGACTAAATCTCAAACACTCAATTTGTTCATGAAAAAGGGAGCCGACGTCTCACCTGTGGGCCCATGTCAGTGAGCACGAGGGGTTGGTCGTCTGGATGAAGGTGTGCGAAGGGCTGGATACTGAGGACAAAGGGTAAACCGACCTGTTTTTGCAGATCCGCTGTTGTTGGCACGTTGTAGAGGGATGAGCGTACAAAACGCGGGTTACAATTGCCCTCGTCGCGGCAAACAAAGTCCGTGGTGGAGAGTGGCGGGGCTACGCCTGTCGCACCAGTCTGGAAGACCACTCCTGAGGCGGCACCGCGTTGAGCTCGATCATTCTCAATCACCTGTGGAAGTAGGGAAAAGTAAGAACTCAGCAACGTCGCCTCCACACACAACCTTCCGCCTCTCCTTTGGGGTTAAACCATTAAGGAAACTGGCAAAAGAAACCTTCCTAATCTTTAATTTTGACGTTAGGGGAAAAAGGAGTCTCCCCGATGCAAAATTGACTCTATTTCAAGAGGGCAGCACGATTACAAAGGTGCATTAATCTATTGTAACAACTACGAAAAAATGGAGGATGTAATATACGCTTGGGATACCGCATGAGGGGGGATTAAAGCAATTACTCCGAGCAAAAGCCTAAACATTGCCTGGGGATATTTTGGAGCCACACGAACTGTCAGAACTCGAGACGATCCCACTTAATATGTTTAAATCATCTGGAGAACAGTCTTTAATTTTCCTCAGTAAAAACGCGATCACCATGGCCCACAAGTTATCTTGTCCAAATGAGACAGCAGAATGGACTTAAAGAGTGCCAAAGATCGTGAAGGTATCCTCAGACCAAGAACATCCTCTATCTATTGCATTGTATTAAACTCAGTCATCTGTCGACGACAACTTGGTGAGGCCATAAGATCGTAAAGAATACCTGTCAGAAATCTGTGGAAGCGATTGTGCTATAATCAGCGCAAAAGTAATGAAACCGTGATTATTCAAACCTTTTAGAGAAGAATTAGACTCTCTAGAGATTCAGCTTTCTGCAAGCACATATGCGGTCCACTAGAGAATCGAGTCGGCAGCCCCAGTTACAGCATACAATGCAAGATTGTACATTTACCTCAATAGCATTTGGCATACTATCCGCCATCGCTCGAGCCGACTGCGTTTTCTGGGGCATAGCGGGTTGTGGAGCTGGTGGTGTTGGTGGCATCATTCCCACCGGTGGATAACCGCCCCGATACAACGGCTGTGGTTGTATTGGGGTAGGCTGCACTTGCTGGACATACTGTGGCGCCGGGTACTTAGGCTGTAGAGAAGCCGATGGCGGCATTAGAGGGGAATTAACCATCGTCGGTGGCGACATCGGAGGGGGACTAGCCATCCCCGGCGGCATTGAGTGGGGGTTATTGTTGTACGGCATCGGTTGAGAGTATTTGTTCATCATATATTGCTGGGGTGGTGCCGCATAACTACCGGCATAGGTGTTGTCTGAGTGGCCCAAGTTTAGGGCTCCAACCTGATTTGCTAGGACGGCGTCATCTATGTTTTGGTAGGGTACTGAGGGAACGGGCGGACTAGAACAGGGATGAAATTAAGAAGGGATACCTTACCCATTTGTGGAATGACTTTTTGGTAAAAGCGTGGGTTCGGCAGCAGATTGAGGGTACATATAGGCCGGGTAGCTGCTCTGGTTATTTGACTGCAGCTGTGGTTGCTGCTGCATGGGTTGCATTGGGGGAAGCATCTAAACAATGAGGCGGGTAACAGGTCCAATAACATAGAACAATAGACAATTTTAAACGATTGGGTGGAAAAACAATTCAGATAAAAGAAATTTAAAAAATCGATACTAAGGATGATGAGCCGTTGCAATATTGACAAAATAATCTTAGCCAATATGACAAGAATACCATTTGCCCCAAAGTTGGGAAAAGGTGCAGTACAAGCTTAAAAAACTCATCAGCTACAGAACACTTACAACGGAGTGTATTTTGCACCCTATGTATAAAAGGAAAAAAACAAAAACAGCAATTAAAGTGATGACGTAGAAGCACACATAACTAACTAATGTGGAGAAAGACGCCTCTAGAGACCTAATAAAAGGCTCCCCCAACGGGAAAATGAATGTCAAAGACAGAACAAATAAGGAACGGATTAAAGTACAAATAATGAAATTACCGATATGACGGAAATAAGACACACCTCCGCTTGACGTAAATTTTTGTTGAATGAAGTGACTTTCGGCGCGACCTATTACTAGACAATTAAAAGAACACGTTGGTAAGTTTTTTCCAAAGAAAAAGCCAATTTTAAAGGTTAAAATTACGCAATCGCACTAGATATCTATTTCACTTCCTTTGCTTGGGCGAAATAGTTGGTCCGATTATTGCATGAAATATTTGTGCCATAACAGCTTCGAACGAATAGTGTATCTACTTAGATGCATGTTTATTTCAAGGCTACAACTCTAAATAGACTCCACTAATGATGCCCCTTTTAGGGTGGATTACTTGTTTGAGAGGCGTGCGAAACATATTGGGAGTTTTAAAATTAACTTTATCAAGCCGAAACGTAATATTACAGTTAGCCTACCCTAAACACAAAATATTTTTAAAGTTTTTAGGGCACATTTTATAATGGCTCAGTTGGCATGTTTATGGTTCACATCGTTATCCTTCAATGCTGGTTATGAACAATCTGCGGCGCACCGAAACTTTCCTTGTGACGAAAGAAGAGTTTATGCAACGCTGCAAAGCATTAGCTATCTGTCTAGCTTCACAGTTTAGCTACAGTCAACTTAGAGGCGCCGCCTTTGTATCCTCGCTGGACCGCCTGGCCATCGGATCATGCCATTGACCCCAAGGTCTTCCGTATGTCAGTATTGTATTTTCAGCCCCAATATTAGTTCTTTTCTCGTATTTGGAAAAGTCTTAATACGTTAAAACATATTAGGGTATCATGGTCATAGAGATGGGCTGGGCAACATTGGGATATCTGGGGGAACATACCGCCCAATATAATTTCAATGGCTTAGGTTCTAGCGTCCAGAGAGACTTTAACGAATCAAATGGCTGAATTATTGCACAGCACCGGCAAAAAAACTGAATTGTGTCAAAATCACTTTCCAGGTTGAAGCACTAATATATGCTATCTAGGAGAGAATTTACACCAATAATCAAAAAGTAAGTTAGTAGGCCGGAAATGTGATTCGCCAGCTCCAAACAATGGTTTTTAAATATTTTTACAAATCATAACTGGCCAGGATACTAACAAACACGTTTTTTAACTACTAGAAGGACTGAAGTCCATCAATATGGTCCGGGAGCCCACTACAAATCGATTGGACAACCCATGAAGGCTCATTGACCTTCACTGTTAAAAAATTTACAACTCATAACATTTGCAGCCAAGGAAATTTCTGTGTAAAAGTTATAAAACAAACCAGTTTTACAATTGTAGTACGCTGGCTGTGTGCTAAACTACCCTTTTTGGGACTGCACCTCCGCACCTTCGCCGGACTGCCTGGCATACAGTCAATCCTAGTAGACTTAAACAATAACGTAAACCATCACCACGTATTCTGTTTGAGTACTATGTCCTGTTTTATGCATTGGAAAGATTCGGAGCACTACACCGATAAGAATTAAAAGGGGGTCCGGTTTCTAAAGAATATCAACCTTGATTTGCATTAGCACGGTAGTGTAAGTGCGTGCTGCGGATGGGAAAATCAATGACACATCTTAACGGGGGAGCTGAAAATGATGCCTGCCAAAGGCATTTACCTGGTTTTCTCTTCCACAGAAAAGCTATTAACAGCTAATGCAACACTAGCTATGATCGTAAACCATCTGCAAAAGTTTATATTGTATTCGTATAAGGATGCCAATTAGGTGGGCGCATGATACCTCTTTCACTTCCCTGCTAGTTGCATAGGACGATACCAGATGTGGTTAAGCAGCTCTGGACTGAAAACAAAAAGGCAAGGAGGAATATGTGCAAAACTCTGCCACCACGAAACTGTGTTCAATTCAGTCCTTTTTTATGGGACTCAACTTTTAGTCCAACACTTCTGCAGGTCCAAGTATTATGTCTTTTTTGTCTTTAGGGAAAACTAATTGAGCTACTGTTTTGGATTGTTATAGCTCGTTATAACTTTAAAAACAAATTTGAAATGCTTAAAGGGATTTGCCAAAATTATACCCTTGTTAATTTGGTAATTACACAAAAAGTGTTCGATCAGCGTTATCTTCTTTAAGTACATTGTTATGGAATTTGTCACGCAGCTACAGAACTATTTGAATTGAGTTGTTTGCTGAACGTTATCAGGTCATATATGCCTCAATGGGTACTATCCTGTGTCCCTGGGTCTATACTGAGACCGCAACAGAACATGACAAAGTTAAGGCTAATAACATTAAATTTGAATGCTATAAGGTAGGCTATCAACAAATTTCGTAGTAAAAGCAGAATGCCTTAATGGGTATTTTTCGGCTACTCATAATCGCCTTAATCTCAAAGAAGATTAAGCCAATGAAGCTATCCTACAATTTATTTAAATCATGTTTTAAAAAACTTTAGTAACCTTTGAAACAAAACCAAAGGCTTGAATTAGCAGTGGAAGTTTCATTTATTTACCTAATCGCATGGCTGTAACTTCATTTTTGGAAGCTAATAAGCTTCTTTGGCACAAATACTCTTAGTTACGATTTAGCTAACTTAGCACGTCATTATAATTTGCTAGAAAATGTTTAATGTTTTAATGCTTCAAATGCGCAAAGGAGTTTTTCCTGCCTTTGTTGCTCCATATGAAAGCCTTGGCTCTTCTGGTCTCGTACCGATGACGGGCTCCTCATTCAGTTATCAGTTCCGTTTTATTTTAATCGGTGATAGTACTGTCGGGAAATCGTCCCTCCTTCAGTACTTTTGCGAGGGTAAACTATCCTCCTTAGCTGAGCCCACTGTGGGTGTTGATTTCTCCACACGTAATGTAGTGCTTTCCAATGGTATAGTGATTAAGCTTCGCCTCTGGGATACGGCTGGTCAGGAGAAGTTTAAGTAATTTGAAATTTTTTTCGCTCCACTACTCGAAATTTTCAGATCAATCGCTCGATCATACTACCGCAATGCTGTGGGTGCTCTCTTGATTTTTGACATCACCAATCGCACCTCATTTGAACACATTATGGGTTGGTACGAGGACGCTGCAACTAACATGAAATGTCAATCCCCCATGTTCCTTCTCTGTGGACAAAAGTCAGATCTGGAGAGCCATCGAGAGGTGGGCTGAGTTCATTTTATCTTGGTCATTTCCTTAGGTGGCAAGGTCGGAAGCAGAGGCTCTGGCTCAGAGTCTTGGAATTCCCTATATTGAAACCTCAGCTTTGCAAGGTCACAACGTTGAAGTGGCGTTCAAATCCCTCACGGAAGCCGTCTATCAACAGATGCAGGCCGGGGCGTTTAGGAATGTAAGTTCCTGTATTCATCTTGAATTTAGTTCAACTTGGGGATTTTTAACTTACCACGAAAGCACAATAGCTCTTGTGAATAACCGTGCCTGTTTTTTTCTCTGACGTCTTAATAATGTGTTGGTATAGTCTATTTCTTATTCACCGCCATGAAGGAATAAAGCGTAATCCTTCAGATTCTTCGTCCTTTAAGTCATTTTTTATTTATAGATTCCTTATGTCACCAATTTGGAAGTCAGAGCAATTTGCTCCCTCCTTCATTACTCTCTCAGTTCTTGCGGTTTGTTTCGGTACCTCATGCCCCCCTCTTGGAGTAGTTATCCGTTATTCCATTCTGAAGGCTCACCGGTTGGCTCTCACAGTTTCCCTTCGCCATTGTAACTTAATAAAAGTTCCGTTTAATCCATTTATGCCCCAATATTGTTATTTCTTCCATTATTGGCTCATTTAGTTCCCCAAAAGCGTCTCTATCTGCCGTTTTTGACATGTCATATGGAGGTTGTGAAAATCCCGGTCTTTTGTAACCGCTAGACGTTCATCCTTCTTGGTTTCATCTACCACTTCACCTAGTCTATAGATTTGGCCTTTGAAATAAGACCGTGCCTTAAAATTTGTATAATCTCATCTCCAATTTCCCCCGTTTAACTACGCGGTTCTAACATTGAGAGCGCATCATTGTGACCTTGCACTTTTTTCTTGAATCAACCTGACTTTACAGCTCTGAAGTGTTTCCCCTCCTTGCTTGTGCTTGAATGAATTCATCAACTTTTCATCATTCATCACTTTGCCACTTAAAGCAGTTAGCTTTCATTTTGTGGTTGGCGTCATGTAGTTGAAAGCGCCTGATTTTCCACTCCTTTTCCGTGAGCAGTGCGCATTTCTTTAGCTGCCGTCTCAAGAATACTTTCTTATCTTCGTTGTTCTCTGCGTGGCCACCTAATTCACCTTTCCATCGATCATTTTGAGGTGACGGGATCTCACACCCCACCAGGAATATTGGTCGACCCTACTCCGGGTCATACACACCAGTTTACCTTGTAGCTGGGATCATGCTCACCGCTCGTGGTCATCGGTACTGCTCCAACCGTTCCTAGTGGAAGACGGTGATGACAAAGGGCGCATACACTGTGATTTGCCTTCCCCTTGTAGCTGGGAACTGTGAGCGGATGGGATGGTATCAAGGAGGGCTACGATATGCCTACCCAAGCGAGCAGAACACGAGTAACGCTGGTTGACGACAGACCGCCTTCATCGTCATGCTGCTAGGCCGCGTTCAACTCCGCCTCAATTACCTCTCCTGGCATTGAGTTGTCTGCCGGAAATTGTCACTTGTAAATTTGTTCCTGCTTGCTCTTTCCATCTGCTTTCATCTCTTTTCTCATTTTAGTCTTTCATGCACCTGAAAGCACAATTATTATTTACTCTTCAAAAAAGACTTGCTGATTATGAATGGCAGTGATCTGTGATTCCAGCTAATGTCATTGTTGATGGTATCGGTGCCACTTTCTCCACCGCGGTTGGGAGAAAGTTTGAACTTTAAAAGTACTTTTTTCTTCTTCCCCTCCCCACTTGTGCTGTTGCCAAAAGTGAGGCCGTAGCAGTTCGTGTCATTGTCTCGACTAAAGATTGGTCAGAGAGCGTTCTACTGCCACTCTTTAAGTAGCGATTAGGTCTTGTCGTTGGAAGGGCCTTCCATTGGGTTAGCTCCTATGGTCCTGGGGAGGGTCTTCGTCGCGGGTCTCATAGGAAGGCTGAGAGACTAGCAGAGGCAGTTTGCATCACGCCTGGAACCGTCAGATGCATTCCCACTAACTGCATCCTTCGTTGACGTTTCGTTCCGCTGAGAAGGCAAATTGTTGACGAAAAGCAGCGGGAAGCTCTAGTTTATCCATCCAGCCGTTCCGCCCTACACAAAATCTCTCTAAAGGACCAGGAACTTGTGAATTGCCGGTCAAAACCGGAAGGTGCGGCTACGATGATGTGGATTTACCTAGGACTGGGAAATCTAGCCTTTGTGTGATATTAAAACGTCTGGCAGGTGAATGATGGTAACAGTGACTCCGTCAGACAGCCACTATCTGCTTCTGCTCTGACGTTGACAACCAGCGCCCCGTTAAGTGTCACCGTGTCACCTCGGCTCTACTTTGCAGGCGGTATGTGATTATCTCCTGTCAACTAAGCCTCCGCTTTGGTCACTGACGTTTCAATTCACAAATAACCGTTTGTTTCAACTGAGACAATGAATGGGAAAGGAGGATAGCCACGAACCTGTCTTCACCTTCCAACCAACTAGAACGCCAGATGATTCGCTACACTCCCGCTTCCGACCTCACGACTTCGTGGTGGTCCAGCCACATCTCACAGTTGCTACCTCCCATGCGAACTGTCAATCGCCACACCATTCACCTTCCGGAAGGATTACCTCCCCTTGACGGTGAATTTAAGCATTGTCTCGAAGAACGACGACGACGACACCAGCAAATGACTTGACAGCATCGCCTTGAAAACGAACGACGATCAAGGGGTGCGAACCAGCACTTGCAAAGGCGGAGCTACGACGTCTCCCAGGCGACGCATTTCAGTTACATCCATCTGCCAGGTGTTGTGCTCCTCATCTTCTAGATGATTACTCACCTCACGTCTCAAAGCAACAGGTAGTTCTTCTTGCAACGCACCTTTCAAGCGGTGGGAATTGAATAACCTACCACATTGGACGACGACATGTCGACCTCAAACCTCGCGGTTGCGCGATGAAGGGCGGTGAATTCCAGGAATTTTCGGACCTAAAAACCACCCCAAGAAAGTTTACCAGATCGTCTCGCTGTACTGCGTCTAGGCTATCCATTCCATTATGCACCTTCACGACCAGCCGATTTTCCATCCTCCACAAGGCAACCAGAGGAGACAATGAACTCCTTGTTCCATATCGACAATCTTAGAGGATGAAAAAACCTGAGGGAGAGTTGAGAACGGAGCCAAAGGTGTCTGTTACATCTCTCCACCATCACCTTGCAGAACATCTGCACAAAACAGCTCCTGGCTTCCAAGTCTTGAAATGCAGAAGTCCCAATAGGAAGCGGATAAAAACACCTCATTTTAAATTGATTACACACACAAAGATGGTAGGCGGTAAGGTAAGGGATCAGTGGAGACGGTTGAAAACCGCTGACTCCGCCTCCATCCCTGTTCATCGACGCAATGGCGTGCGTCGGCGGTAGTTTGACTGGGGCGACGGTGGAGGTGGGTGTCGCGAATCAGCTGCAGTAGCGGCGGTGGTGGTGGAGGCAGCAAAAGAGGACCCTCCAAAACGGGGTGAGGGTGTTCTATTGGCATAACGCGGTCGTCTAGGCGAGGGAGAACGACGTCTTTCGCGGATCACACGCTTGTTCCCTGGCGATGGGGTCTGTTTGAACAGATAAAAAGGGTAGAAGCCATTTCTGAAATCGCTGAGAGTAAGTGGATTCAAAATGCTCTAACCCTTCTACTGGATCGCTCCCAAGTCCTCACTAAGGCCTCCAGAAATGCCATTGACTCACCCTCTCTCGTGGTCTCTTCTCCCTGGCCGAAGCGTTAGGAGGGAGTAAAGGATTCGAGACAGAGTTGGAAGAGGGTCCATTCCCGAATTCTTCGGTAAAGGGGCTCCGATTTTCGCGTCTTCGCTCCTCCACATTGCGTTTGGGCACTGGACGGCGTGTGCTCTCCGCCAAATACGTCTGTTTGCGCGCCTTCAATTGTGCTGCCGCCTAGGGGGTAAGCAAAGTGCGTCACACTTGCCAGGCTCATAATTTTGGATGAACAGCAGACCTAAGTTCAATGGACCCTCAACTAGTTGATATATTCCATGAGGGGTGAATTTAAGACGGTTCTGGGAATTCAAGAGCTCCCAACCTACCGCTTCATCGGTGAGGGGCAGCCAATAGACACTTGGGGTCGCCTCAGTCTTTTTGAAAAGATCGTCCAGCGACTTTGAGGACTCCTCGCCTACAAAGGCAAAGTGGGTTAATACCTCTATCAGGTTGTCACAAGGTCTAGGGTAGGCAGGAAGGACAGAGGTGTACCTCTCGTATCGCGTTTGCCCCGCCCTTCTACCTCCTTCTCCGTCGCCTTCGTTACACCCTCGATACCATGCAACCTACGTCTCTTCGCGCCACCCATGGTCTCGGTGTCGTCCATCGACTTTTCCGGACGTTTTCTTTCCACGCTGCTGTCGTTGGTTTCATCTGTAAGAGCACAAAAAAGAAAAGTTGGGAAAGCGGTTCACTGCATTACACCAATCATTGAAATTTACTCGTGGAAGCAGCACTGGCAGCACTACTGCCGCCGAGGAGATGTCTAGGCGGAGGCTTGTCACCCGCCTCGCCATGTTCTTTGAGCCAAGCGAGGAGGGCTTCTGAGGCGAATTCGCACTGAAGAATGCGCGGGTTGATGGAGGGCCATCGACAACCATCCAGCCCCTCACGACACCTGGAGGAGAAGTCCAAATGAAGTTGCAGAACAGATCTTTCGGGGACGGTTTGTCACGTGGGAACCTCACTCACCTAGTAGCCACCTCCTCGTTGGAGAAACGGGCGACAGCGGTTGACTTGATACGATCGAGCCAGAGCTCAGAGGCACGGCCGAAGTGTGTCTCCAGCATGGTGGACAGTTGAGCGGCGGTGAAGGGACGCACGAGACACCGGATGTAGACAAGGCTCGAGGGAGGACATTTGGCCTCCACTGCAGAGTTCACGCGTTCCGGGGCTTCCACGGTGAAACCGACTGCGCGAGTCTCTGTGAAAAGGAAAAAAAATGGTAATAAACTAACCTCCTTGCTCAGGAATATGCATGAATAATCTAAAATGCCTCCAAATGGAGCAATATGTTGTGTTCATGTTGGAATGGAAGAATAAGTCTTTCACAAATAAGGCTGTAGAAGGATTTATCTTTTCAGGTCCGCAGTACGTGGTTGTATGAAAGGTGATGAGAAAGGGAGAGAGCTAGTCCCTGTCACGAACGGAAACGTAATTATAAGATACTTCGAGATACTCACCCTTCCTCACTGGAGCCGGAACAGAAGGATTAGAAGGCGGCGGAGGGGGAGCCGGTTTTCTGAAGGCGGAGTTTTCACCATCACTACCTTCCGGGGGGGAAGTTTTGGGGGTCGCATTTACCGCAATTACAAGCTTTTCCACCCCTTCCTCCTTTCGGGTGTTTTCCACTTTCTCCTCCTCTTCCTCATCCCCGTAGTCCTCCTCTTCCTCGTGCAGTTGAACACTGACTTCAACAATTGGTGGTGAATTTCCACGAGTGTGGTCTTGGGCTATCGGAGACTTCGTGATCTCAGATTGTGGAGCTGCAACTTCCGTTTGAATTGGAGGTTCCACCTTCTCCTGGGTTGGCATCTGATAGAGGAAATGGGAAAAATGGGATTAGGCGGCGGTTCGAATTAGAAACTATCAATTACCTCATGAGGATTAACAGCAGTGAGGAAGCTGCAGATGCCGTTACGGTTCACGGGAAGGGATCAGTAATTCCTATCATATTCGATTCATACCGAGCTATTGAATTGCTAACGGAATAAGTTGCAGAGAATTTAACAAACATTGACATCTTAGGAAAACCGGCTTCCGAAGAAAATATTAATAAAAACGGGAAGGGAAATGCTGTATATATCGGGAGTTCACCTTTCAAGGCATTTCTAGGGCTCAGGATAAGTGAAAGAGTTAATGGGAAAGACTGGTTCAAGTACCTTGATTGCCTGTTCAACCTGATCGACCTTCTCTGGAGAACGGGCTGCATCATCGACTGAGGCTTTCGATTCACTGACGCCCCCAATGTTTCCCACCAATTCTTCCGCTTTTAGAGAAAATACTTTGTCACCAAATGCGAGAGTAGTTTTTAGATATAGAGTGGGGATCAGCTTACTCGGATTAGTATCGGGTTCTAAAGGTGGCTCTAAATATAAAAAGACTTGGTCCGACATAAAATTAATTGTCTACACGGTTCAAAGAAGTAATAACCTCACCCTGGTCCGTATCAGATTCCGATGGTTGATCTGGCAACAAAAAACAGGAAAGTACAGTAGCGTATGGGTATTTTAGGAATAAATGAAAATGGTAGTAGTTTACCCGACTTTGCATCAAATTTATAAGATTCCTTTTCACTTTCTACCTCACTGGAGCCCTAAATCCAAAGAATTAACACTCAAGGGATGCATAGACGATGAGAAACGATGAACACCCAGTTGGGAACAACGAGTAGCATACCATTTCATCTGGGACCCTAAAACAGAGGAAGGTGGGCATTTAAAATCTGAAGAACAGAAAAGTCAATTAGTAGGACACTGTTAGGTTACTTCTCGCCGAGTTCCACTTCTGACGAAGGCTGAGAAGTTACAGAATCTGAGAGCGCCTATGGAAAATAAACAAACGAGGATTGATAATCAGACAGCACTTATAAAAGAAAATACAACCACAAAAGTATGTTACCGCTGAAAGACGTCGCACGAGATCCTTTTTAAGCCCATTTTTATCCAAACCAAGAACTTCCAGTTCCTTCTTAAGCTCCACAACTTTCAACGAGTCAACTAGTCGGCCGTCAGGCAAAGTAACATTCCCTGACATTACCAAATATTTCTAACTGAAGCAAAATTGCTAAAAAGACGGTTGAATAAAGTCAATAATCTCCAATAGAGATTAAAGTGCGTAAATAGTGCCTGGAGCATCCCATAAGCGAAATAGAACACATTCACACACATATTCAAATTGCCAATAAAAGGTATTCATAGAACAATACTTCAACTAGGAGTTTAAAAGGTACGACATCTTTTATTTAAGACGCAAAAATGAATGAAGCACTTTGTCCTACACACGCAACAATTAAGCGAAATGAAGAAACAGGAAGGTTCAAAGAACGCCGCTTGTCAAGCACAAATTAAAACGAAGGCCGAGAATATTTTCGCCTTTATGGTAGAAGCACGTTTCAACATTTGTTGCAAATTTTGTTTGTTGTATTAAATACTACTTTTTTTAGATCAGCTCTAAATAATCAAATTTAATGTACATCTACAGGAGGCGTATATGTAACATGATTATTTTCTGCTGCTTGTTCTTAAAATAGCTTACAGGAATTGCTAATATGGTCGCAGTAATAGAAGATATATAGGTTTTTATATATATGTTTTTTTAAGTCATGACAAGCCAATGTACAATCAAATGACAGATGTTACTAACTTGGAAAACCGCTATGCTACCATCACCATATCCTGGTTGTCATGCTGTTGAGCAAATTTACAGCCTGTGTAGACAAAAGTGCCTGGGTTGCCAAACTTCCTCTTAAGCACAATGCCTGATCGCAAAATTTTTGGCAATGAGCTTACACAAAGACCCATTTCTCAGCTTACTCGCCGTGTTTTGTGATATTTATTTATTGCTTTCGGCAAAACACAAGCCACTATCTCTTATCACTAGTTAGGCATTCCATTACTGCTACTTCCTTATCCCCCATCTTCGCCCCACTAAGTGGTTTATCATTTTTGGGCAGAGATACTTTTAGGCACCCCAATTTTTTAAAGTGGTGCGAATTTTATTTGCAGCGATGGAAACGCATAATGTTTGCGACTAGAGCGGCTGGGAGGCTAAGAACATGACGCATGGAGGAAATACACACACTGTTGTGCTTTACCACGCACCTAACCTCTTCAACAAAAAGATGCTCTTACAGAATTCTTTGCAGCATGAGTGGTCTTATACCAGACGCGCAGTCCCCGTACCCTACGGATATTCCAAAGCGAGGGAAGGGTAACATTCGTGTTAGCTAAGCCGCAAATAATAATCTTAAAGTAAAGTACACCTTTCCACTTGTTCCGAACAAAGCATTTCACTTCGTTACACTTTACTTAAGTCTCGTTTTCGAAATGGTAAATCAGTTCGAAAGCCCATCCAGTAAAAGATGAGGGGTTACAGGCTTAGGTGGCATGGTCAAAACTGAGTTAGGTAGACAGGCTTAGTCGGAGAAGAATGATCATGAAGACGCAACAAATACAACAAAAATAAAAGGGGGCGTGCGAAAAAGTACCGGAACCGAAAGTTTGGGAAAGAGTTTAAGTTAAAACCAAGGGGGGAGGCAAAGTAAAATAAAGGGGTGAGTAAATCAACCCCATTCCCTTCTCTTTCGCAAGCTAATGACTCTATTACAGTTACATGGAGACACTCCAAACAATAGCGTGCGCACCAGGAGAGCTCTGAAAGCGTTGATTCACCGCTGAAATTGTTCACACTTACTTTATTACTGATAAAGAAATGAGTGCATTTGCTCTTTAGCATATTTCTACGGATATAAAACTCGCATTTTTATTCATTTAACATAAGCTGATCTGATTGGCAAGCAAAATAGTTCTCTATGCTCGATAAGTTTAGATGCTGTGCCAAACTCCTTAAAACATTTAAGTGGTATGATGACGGCTTTAAAGTTCACTGATACGCTACTTGTTGAAAATAAGTAGACACACCAGTAACGAGAGGAGATTTAGTAGTGCAAACTCGAGGGGTGAGTGAAGAGGTCTGCAAATACGCATAGTCGTGACCCACGGCAACCACCAGGAACGACGCCTGATTTGTTGACGTGGTGGCGTCCTTCTCCTTTCCCTCCACCTGATCTACAAGACACAATTGGATGTGGGTTCAATTGGAATAACAGGAACGCCTCGATGAAAGGGTTACTCGGGTCCGTACTTCGGATGGCTAACAGTGCGGAGATGGGGCGCCTATAGCCATGACAGCTGAGGGATATGGCGTCCTGGCTAAGCACCTCTGTTGGTGAACCGTCTGCTGCATCTGAGAAAGGAGACAGTTTAACACATCATGGCCTTTATTAACACAGAAATGTGGAAAATATCTTGGGCACCAAACTGATTGCCGTAAGATGGAAAATACACGACACCTTTTACTGTTACTAAGATTCAGGCTGTACTTGTCGATCCTTCTAAGGAGACCTCCTGTAAGGATAGATGGGTGGATGGTGGATATGGGATGGTTGGATGAGGATGGACCATGACCAGGAAGGATGAGCTGGGCCCATTTTGAATGGAGAGGTTGATAGGAAACGAATAGAAAGGCTTGGTCGAAGAAGTGTGTGCACACGCACTTACCGTTAAGGAGAAAGGCTATGAAAAAGCGGCCGATGAGACCGCAGCGTGTGGCAAACCAGATGCACTCATTGCCCTGCACAAGGAGACGCGAGACCGTCAGGTCCACTGGATCCAGCACACCGGTTGTGTCTACAACAAGAACGTAGATGCTGTGATCATTATCTACCTTTGGGATGGCAGCTGGATTTCGCTGAGGTTTAAAGAAGCATAAGGCACCTTCATTGCCTTCAAGGGAAATTTCAATGGTGAATCCAGTCAATCAGTGAGACAGGAAAACAGAGGAAAAAAAGGAAACAGACAAGAAGTCAAATAGGCGGACCCACCTATCATGGAGGTAAGGACACTAGTGAGGTCGATTTTATGCAGGAAGATGTGCTTCTCCGCACACACCGAGAGGAGTCGCGAGAGCGGTCCGAGGTACACACCCTCCGCGCCCTCCACACTGCCGCGCTGCTGTATCGTCGGTGTTGGCGGACTTTGGCCTGACACCGCCAGCCAAATTAGCCGCCGAGAAGTTGAAGCCGAGGTCTCAGCCGACGATGTTGCCTCTTCGTCGCCGACAGCGATGGCGTGGAGACAAGGCGTCTGCGAGGGGAGCGCCAGGCTAGGAAAAAAGGAGGGAGGCTGTCTTACACCTAAAGAGTGCAGCACTAGTATCGGCAACTATTCAAAAGTTTAAGAACGTTTCTCGACTTCCACACTCTTCTCATCACCTACTAATAATGACGTGGAGATCCACTTTGTGTGTACTACTGATCACTATAAGGTCAAGGTCACCTTAAATGGATGTCATCCTTGTGCAACCTCGCCAGCAGCATAAAGGACCTCCACATTAAAGCCCCATCTTCAAATTATTCTGCAAAACTCATCCAGACGAGATTCACAAATCCATATTTCCACTGGGAAGATCAAAAACCACCAGACACTCACTGAGCGACAAATGCATCAGCATTGATGTCAAATCGATGCAGAGCACCCCCACCCGCAGTGCCAAGGCAACAGAAGGCGCGTCCAAAGATGGGAGAGATAAGGATAGGTCCGCTGGGAGCCGTGGAATCGCTTGGCAAGCAGAGAGCTGTTGCCCGTAGCACCCGATTCAACTCGATATCGTTGTCAGGCACTGTGCCCGAGTCGAGATGCCACTTTATGGTGACCAATTGGTTGGATCCGGCGGAGTTAAGAACTCCCAGGCAGATACGGTGGTTGAGGGAGCTAAGGAGTGAAAAGGTCATGGTCATCACATTCCACAGAATACCACGAGAATATAGCTTGCTAGACAGGAGGTAAGACCAATCCGCACTATGAATTGCTAGCGCCACTAACTTACACAATTGTAGTGGCTGCTTCACCCGGATTGGCCATTTTGAAGGTGGAGAGGAGGGTCACCCTCCAGGCGTCTTCCTTGGAGATGGCATCAGGATTGCTGGTAGTCGCGCAGACGAGGAAACGACCATCTGAAGCAGCAATCAAAACGCGGTAGTCGTTCAGCGGCTCTGCAATGGAAGGTGACTTCCGCAGTAAGACATAAAGGTTCACTGGGTTTGAATGCATTGCAGTGCAGGTGGACCTCGGAGGTAGATCAAAATAAAAACGAAACCCCCTTTATCGAGATGCCTCCATTCTAGTGTGTCAAATCGACAAAAAAAAAAACAAAATATTCAAACAGCGCGGTGTGGAGACAACTCACCAACTGGTGTTTTAGAGTTGGAAAGAATCCTGAAATCCCGCACCACGAAGCGTCCACTTTTCGCCAGCGGTGAAGAGCTCTCGGCACCTAAAATAAGTCGACCAGGGCAGTAAAAAGGCCTACCAAAAATCGAGACACTTTCGACGTCTACAACCAAAGTAAAAGTGGAGGGAGACGGGATGGATGGATACGGAATTGTCAACAAACAAGCTCAAAGTTTGGCAACGATATCAGCACAGCGTTCCACAGCCCACCTGCCACGGAGAAGAGACCCGCAGAGATGGGTAGAAAGTCGTCATCGAGGTCCATGCTCACCAACGCATCGGTCAGTTGAAGCGGATCAAAGATGTACAATTTGCCGACATTTTTCAGCTTCTTCTTTCCTGACACCGCTTCTGACGCCGCGCCTCGACCAATGAGCCAAAGATGTTGCTAAAAGGCACGGCGTAGAATCTGCATCTGCATTTGATCAGCTTTTCAGGTGGTTCGCGCCATGATGAGTAATAGAGAAACACTTCTTCCGACTTTTGACTTCACGAGACACATCAAAAGGTTTCTAACGTCACTCGTGTCTTGTCAGCTGATCACTTGGGCGATTAAACCGTGGAGTGGGTCGCATATGCGTAGGTGTAAAAATCTCCACTACAACTACCGTTGTAGTGGAGGGAAACCCTCCACCATTGTAATTTTGCCAGTAAACCTCCAAAAAAAAGGTGGCAATAACCACCTCATTAGTGGGTTCCTGTGGATAATGGTCCTCTCAAAATACCGAAAAGAGTTGTATCTCCAACATTTTCATGTCACTGACGTAGCACTGGATGTTTTGTGGAGTCTCTCGGAGCTAAAATACAAGGCAACTTCAAAGACGGCCGTCTTCAATAGTGACCGCGCCTTGGCCCCGTTTGGATCCTTCCCGAAACTCCTGAGGAAAAAACTCGGGAGAGTGTGTAATTGTAGAATGAATCGACGGTGATAGTACCATAGATTCGGTGAATAGACTTACTAGTGAAAGGTATGTATAGTGGAAGTAGGAAAAGCCTTTGACTATTATCACCGAAATAAACGGATTAACCTTTTTAAGTGTCAGATACATGATTACTGGTCGTGATTGCGCAATCCTCTAATCCGTTGAACCAGAGTCTCGACAGCTACTGTAAAAGGTTCCAACCATATCGTCAGGTAGGTACACCTATTCCACTTTAAATAAATCCATCGTCTGTACTACTAAACCCCTTTCATCCGCAAACTGGGGTTTGTGGATGAGAGCGTGGATCTCGGCATGCTCCTATGGGTACGCGAAAGGCCGATGACTACTGAACGAAACTGGACACATTCGACGGTATTGGTCTCGCATAGCTGGAGCATCCGATTCGCCTTGGCCTTATTGTGAGTAGCAGTGGGCTTAAAATCAGCCAATCAAGAGGAATAGGACGAGAGTGCAACATTCTAGAATTCTTGAAAGTGAGTCAATGGAAATTAAAGCTTCTCTAAAATCGAAACAGGAATGTTTTGGGGATTTCGGACATCCCCCAACAAAGCCAAACCAAAGAAAACTAAGCCCCAAAAGCTGATAACTGTTGGATTCTTAGTATTAGATGAAATTTATGCAATATGCAGTTTGGTGCGACAATTAGTCACAAAACTGAAAGAAACACAAAAAGAAGCAAATTCTGCAGCAATTAAACTTGAAAATTATCTCTTTGTGACTAAAAATATTATGTTAGGTCCTCACACAAAAGTGATTGGCTATTTCACCGCCACATCGATTTTCCATTGGGCAGTAATTGACCAATAGGAAAATCGAATCTTACGACCCAAGTTAGCCACTTTGAGTAGCACTTTTGCATAAATTAATCAGATTTCTTTGCGAAAAAAACTTACCGCGCACTTTCCTTCTAGTGGAGCTGCTACTGACAGGGCAGCAGTCAACTAAAATAATAATTAAAATGAGTTGAAATTTGAATTTCTTGAAAAAAAAATCTAGCAGTGCTGACCAAAATAGCAAAACGCACTTCAATTCGTAGCGTGGAGCGTCCAATGCTGCGGCACTTCTTGGGTACAGGATGAGCGACGGGGCTGAAGAGGGAGGTGGGATTCTTGGTCGTGGACAACTCGGCCTTACCCTGTCGCACACGTCCGAACCCACGGATCCAACCAAAGGTGAGCCCAGTGGTCGGAGACTGGTAGATCTTGATCCACTGCTGTGACTGGAAGGTGCGGGAAGCAGCACCGCCACCTGATGTTGTTGCCACTGGCTTAGCATCGGGGCCGTCCTCGTGCCGCCTTTCCAAGTCGTCTCTGCAACAGGAAGGCGTTTGCCTCGAGCAAAGAAAGACTTACACATCGGGGAGAGTCATAGCATCCAACCCGAAGTCCAAGCGAGGAAGAGATATAAGATTCATGCTGAAGTGGAAGGTAGGCGTAACTCAAGGCCTGGCTGTCTTATCTTGAGCCAAGGAGCAAACCGACTCACATCCTAGCAAAAACACTTTTTAACTGATGATGCGGTGAGGCGTTCTGATGCACCTGCACGTCGGTGACAGTGGGTGGCAAGTCATCCAGCAAGTCTGGATGGCCACGCTGGCCCGCTCTAATCATCTCCATGAGTTTGATTGCATCACGTAGCTCGATGAATCGTTCCTTGTAGTAGTTGCGGTCGGTGATGATGCGCATCATCTCCGCCTTGGTGAAGCCCTTGGTGGAGAGCTTTTTGTGGATACAGAGAAAAGCAGAAGGGAGGGGAGATGAGGAAGAAGGAAATTTGTCATCAGTGTACAACCGACACTTCCAACTAATCAAAATTGAGAAAAAGAATGAAGTCTGGGAGATCGCCAATCGGCATTCTCGACAAATTCCGCATAAAAATAAGTCAGCTGAAACCAAACTACAAGTTCGTATATATCTATTCCACAGCAAAACCTGTCCATGAAAAGCCAAAACGAGGTGAACTTTTCACTCACCTCTCGCTTCAATTTCTCCACAGTAGCCTTCAACGACTCTATCTCAGTTCGTGCAGTCGTGAGCATCTGATCTGAGTTGACAAGTTCCTGCTGTAGCATGGTCTGTTTCTCCGTCAGCTGCTTCACCGCCTCCATCAACAGCTGATTATCTCTGAAAACAGGGACAGGAGGTTAGCCATCTATCTGGTCATTGATACGTACACTAATCCATCCATTCATCTACCAAGCTATTCATTCATCCAACAGCCCAACAGTTGTTCCATCCATCCAAATACTCATTCGTCTATTTAAACAATCGTGGATGGATACAAATTGCGTTGACTTACGCCTTCAGGCTATCCCTCTGTAGGAGCAGATCGTCCTTGACAACATTTAGCGCGTTCCTAGATGTGGATAAAGTGTAAGGCAAAGTGGTCAAAAAACCCACTTGGTCTCCATTAGCTCCATGTTCTCCCGAATCAGATTGTTCACCTCGCCCTGCATTCCAGCTGAAAGTGTGAAGGAAAAGGGGTGGAGGAAGAAGGTGAGGAACAACTGTGAAATGTGCACGTGTAGACATGCAAAAGACGTGCGCGTTAGGGTGATTATATTTGGCTATGATTAGTGAAACGTGTCGAGTGCCTTACATAGGATTCCGTCTAAAAATGAATTGCAAACGGAGTTGAGGGTGAAAATAGGTGACTTAGTGCTTTTGACTCCTTGAGACCTACCGAGATCATGGATGGCTTCGGATTCAGAGTTATTACCAACCGCTTGACTCAGATCATCTGGATGCGATTTCATGAAGAAGAAGGGGATGATGATGCGGATGATTGATGGAGCCGATGGCAGTATGCATGCGGAATCGAAGCAATTCAGTATAATCAGCATCATCAACACCAGAATGGGTAGAAGAACCAATCGGCAGTGGGGTGGGGCATGCAAAGAGGAAAATTGTACATGCTTCAATAATGCAAAACGCAGCTAGAGTCTCGACAACATTAAAACCTATTTCCGATGCAATACATTCCAAATTATTGAGGACTAGATTGAAACAATTCGCATTATCCACTTCATTTCGAAGGATTTTTATTCTAAGTGAGTCCTAGCCCAATGTCGAGAAAGAGGATGCGCTAATAAAGGGAAGCGATTAACTGATCTACCAATCAACGACATGTATGCACAACTCGAAACCCCATTGGCTCACCAAATCACCAATCAGGTTAACACCGACACCACATTGGTAGCACAACAGCAAAAAAGTTCAAGGCCAATCGGGGATTAGTGGAGAGAAGAAAATTACCTAGATCCTCATCACCCAGTGCACTGGGGTCGCTCTCGATCATGGAGAGCTCGTCGAAACCGACTCCAGCACTAAAAAGGAGCCGAAAATTGGGAACTCCGCACAAGGGGTATGATAGATTTGGTCGGCATCGAAGGTGTCAGCGCGAGAAGAACTCACCTTGTTGTGTCGAAGGCATTTCCAGGCACTCGTACGATAGCTAGGCAGAGAGAGAAAGGGAGGAAAGGGAATATTGTTGTAAAGGTTATTTTTCTTATCACAAAATACTCCAAAGTCCAAATTACTCAACTTCAATCCCTTGTCAGATGTATTTCAATGGGACCTGTTCAAGCAGGTCTGATAAAACAAGCGAGGCTTCCATAAAACCCCCACCCCCCCCCCCAAAAAAAAGGTAAATCACCCTTGAGCTCACCTGAGTCCCGTCGCTTCATCACTGAGTAGACTGGCATTGCAGCTGACTGTTTCAGGGAATCGTTCAACTCGGCATGCGATCGTAACAGCTCGTTGATTCGCTCGTGGAGTTTGGAGTTCTCCTTCAAAGATTTCTTGCTCCTTCTGTTCCATGCGTGCAACTGCAAGAGAGAGAGAGAGAGAGACAGAGAAAGGACAACCTGCTGATCAAATTCTCCTCTAAATTAACCCACTCTTTGTCATATGAACAGAAAAGTACTTTATGTGAAGCAATTGAAAGTAGTAAAGTACCGCCTCAAAGCCATTTACAAAGTGCCTATCAATGGTAGATCCTCAGTGACAGCAAAAGTTTATCACTTTTAAGCTCATTGGATGGCAAAACCTGCTTAAGCATCCATCCAAGGGTATCACAGGTCAAATGCTAAGCGGTCGTCCCCAAATTATAGTTAGTCTTTATCAGCGGTCGATAACGACGAGCTCGACAACAAATCCAGATGTCACTGGTTTGCTCACATGATCTATTCATTACAGAAAAAAAATGATTTTGGCAACACTGCCCACTGATTTCAAGGCCTGAATGTTGCACGTTTTATGGGAGAACTGCGCAGCAGAATTTAATTTGCTCCTCAATCCCTTTCTCTTGCCTGTGACCACGATAACTCACGCTGTTCCCCGACGTTCTTTGACTTGATTTCAAGGCGTCGAATCTGCGTCTCGTTTTGCGCCAGAGCTTCATTCAAGATCTTGCGTTCACTCTCAAATTGATCCTCCACTCGCATCAGCAGCTGCAAAGGAGGAAAACAGAAGAGGTGTGTAAAAATCCCTTCAATAAGCAATTAGTAGCTCTTGAGCTGTAAGAAAAAATGCTGAAAATTCAGGCTAAAAGGTGTTTTCTTCAGGAAAGGCATTTGCGGTGTTTCGTCTAACCTGCTAGGGTGTGTTAAAGAGCGATGATGACATTTGTGATCCGTATTATTTGCCTTCAGGACATTATGAATTACAGGTTACAAAGAGATTAATAAATAAACGTACTTTTCCAGACCTTAAAAGGTGTCAGGCGATGTTATAGGGGAAACATAACGAGTTGAATTGATGGATGGATGGATACGGGTTGGATGAATGCATTGATGAATGAATGGATGGTCCTAAGATGTATGGACAATTAAATGAACAACGAATTGCGTACAGGTCGAAGCTGACGCAAAAACATCAGATTGGACGGTGGTTGAACAGAAAAGAAGTAAATAAAGGGTCTCGATTCAATAAAACAAATAATTCTGACACTTCAGAAAGTATTTGGTTTGGCCTTGAAACGACGCCCTCCTCCGAGGGTAAGTGACTGGACTAGAAGAAACAGGAAGGAGAACGGACGTACGTCTTCAGTGTCACGGCGAGCAGCCTTTTCCTTGGTCAGTTGGCTGAAGAGGGAAGTGGTTTCCTCACGAAGTTGAATCACCTCCGCCTTGTAAGCGGCATGGTCCTTGTAGAACTCGTCCAACTGCTCCAACACTGCAACCACAGTGGGCAGAAGACGCTGCACGATTGCCGCTCCAGCACCTGAATCCGCCTCACCTGCAGCCAGCACTGCCTCAAATTCGGCGTTGAAGCGATGAGCTATGGCCTGCACTTCTGTCGACAGATCTGTCAGGTCTGCCGTCTCCGCAGACGCGAGGAGACGCAGGTCGCTGTAGCTGCCTCTCTCGTTATCAATTTTGTCCCCTTGTGGTGCCTCCACCACCTCCTCTGCTCGTTCTGTGCTCATAATAATGTTGCTAGCGTAGTAGGCAAAAGACGTTCCCACTAAAAAGAAGGAATAGGGTCGATAGAGAGGAGGTCCTGACTTAGTAAACTAATCCGATGAATACGGGATGGATGGGGGGAGGAGGTAAGAGGAACCGTTAAGGATAGATCCGGCGTAAATGCATGAAGGTGTGACCAAGGCAAAAAATAATGAAGGATATGAGTGATATGATTAGACCGACAGTGTTTAAAGTATCTACCAAGGTGTTGGATTAAGTTGGCATCATATCTTTACGAAAATATACATACCTACAATCTTTTTTGGGTCTAACAAACTTACAAGTAACAAATTGTAACAGATAAGATTCCCAAGGTTTCATAAATAAATCTTCATTAAACCAGTTAGGAAAATCGAAACGTTTTTAGAGAGTAAAAAAACATACTAAACGGCTCGCCGGATGACTTTATGTGACAGTGAGAATATGAAACTTCATTACAAGTTAGACATTACCTAGTCTTCTTTGCTTCTGAAACTTTTGATGATTACGCCTCCTTTACTGTAATTATCGCCTCGGGAAAAGGTAGGTTTTGGAGATTAGATATTTTCTAACTAATCAGGAGATCTTACAACCAATTTACCTTGGAGATCAGATTAACGAGATCTACTTACGTAATCACGGCCGAATTACATGGTGCCAAGTTGAAAAAGAGAAAGGATTTTTACTTTCCTACTTTTTACACACAACCGAATGCAAAGATTTTTCCTCAGAAAATGAATTTTTTTGGTCCAAGGCGCATATCTCACATGTGAACATAATGCGGGACCCTATGAGACGACTATCTTGTGGGCAATAGATCACCAAGTAGAGTGAATGTAGTAGATTCTACCTTGAAGCTCAGTAGACGCACTCACACTTCACAAAAAACATACAATGGAACCCATTAGATATGTATCACTGTACTTAAATTTTCACATAAAATTGGACAAGGCGCAAGAAAAAATACCAATGCTGATACGCGAACGAATAAGTAAGCACTAATAGTACAACAGTAACGGGAAAACAATGCCGTGTGTCACCAGGTGTGGAAAAGAAAACCAGCAAATTTCTGCACTGCATTAAACGTGTGAAGAAAGAAATAATACAAATGCCCTAACACTAGTAAGGCATCCGTTCAAATCGCATTAAAATTACGGTTTGCAAATGGCCAAAACACTTTGTAAACGAGGCGTGACGCCCACAGTCATAATATTTGGAAAGTGTGAAATTTACAACGTAAAGAAAAGAGGAAATCACAGACGAACCAATAGCATCGAGGGGAGACGTCGGGTGGCGCGGCAATTGGCAGGGACGCTCGTATGATAAATCAGGCTAGTCAAACAAGTAAAGGTTAATGTTATAAATTACTAGTCAAATCACGATAAGATCAAAATCTAAATAACAAAGACAAGTTGTAAACTGCCAAAACAGCAACAAAGTTACACTTTATAAGTTGACTTGATTAGTTACGAGGAATGCGTTACAAAATTAATAAAATTTCATCGAAATGAATTTTTT
>NW_020170436.1:414327-438006 GCF_000524195.1 Echinococcus granulosus
CCTCCCTCTCACTAAGTATCGCCTTTGCCGTCTTAGAGAATCCCGATAACTGACCCTTGACAGTAGTCAAGTGGGTGTATAGAGGCATTCCCATGCTGCTTCCTCTGACCGGTTTAAAAACTAGCGTCCGGTAGGACTGGTCAGCATTTATTTTCTGAGTCGTCGCTTTGGTGATTAGCCAGTCTAATGATTCGAAATTAGCCTGTGTCTTGAGGCTAAAAACGACCAAAAGACAAGTCCAAGAAGGCTTTAATAAAAAAATGGCAAATATAATCTTTATACATACCCAGAATGTTCTGTAAGATGTGATTTTTGAAAAAGGCCTGACTTGGTAGTAGTGCTAGGTCCTGAAACTCACACCTTATAATGTTATCAAGATTAATCAAGGAGGAGGTGAAAAAAGGAGAAAGAATAGCATAAAAAGCCATACCAGTAGCTCTAATACCTTTTGCGTGTCGAAAATATATAGTTTGTCTTAGTGCCATGCCTTCCTTCATCTTCAGGGTAGACTCAGGAAACTACACTGCCTTCGCTATCCGGTATGGCTTTGGCCTGTGCTAGCAAAGTCCAGCTATTCCTTATATCACTTTTGCATATCCTTAACAATATTTGGACTTTTTCGTCGCTCAAAAGGACCTGGATTTCAACATAATAATGTGTCACCGTGACAGTGGTGGCTCGTCTCCCTGCGACACTTGTAGCAACACGTTCTATTTCAATGAAGGCTTTGAGAAATTCCCACTGATTAAGAGTTTACAAATAGAGCTTTAGTCTGCTAAAAACGGCTCGGTTGCAAATGTGGACGAAATGTGTAAATATTTTTTAGTAACAGAATGTGAATTAGTTGATGTTATTTTTGTCTGTAGCGGCTTACATTCTTTGCAAAGAACTACCCGACTTGCCAGTGGGCCACAACTTCAGAGAAAACCTTAAAGTGTTATTTTATCTCGGATAATTGATTTGCGTCGTTTAAAGCAAGATATTTTTGTGTGATTATTGCCATTCCTAACTTTGTCATCCGCCAAATGATGCTGTAAAATTCAATAAACATGTTGCCCAAACAAATTTTTTAAATAAGAAGTATTTATGCCTCTATCTTAAGGTTTGTTTATTGTTGTGTGCCTTTTTTAAACGACTCAAAGTGGCACTTCTCCCCAAATCACCTTGAAAATGGGAGCGCGCAATTTGGGCGGGTGGAGGTCTATGGATATAGTACAGTTGTGCGCCTGTGTAGGCTTTCCCTACATTGGTGGTATCATAGGCTCCTCAATGATCGTAAAGAACTTGGAGTGGTACAAGAATTTGAAGAAACCGAAATTCACTCCCCCACCTTGGTTTTTTGGTCCAGCATGGGGCATTCTCTACGGCTGTATGGGGCTCGCCTCTTTCATTCTTCTGCAGGAAGCTAAGCCTGGTGCCAACATTACACTTCCGCTCGTCCTCTATTCCACTCATTTGTTACTCAACTGGTCATGGCCGTACGTTTTCTTCGGGTTGCGCAAATTGAAGATTGTAAGTCCCTAAAATGGATTACATCTTTTATTTTTAACCAGGTTCTTTAATTACGTACTTTGTTAATTTCAGTCAGTGGGAGTGATAATTGCCACCACAATTTGTGCGACACAATCTGCTATTCTATTCTCTGGGATAAGTACTGCTGCTGGCTGTATGATGATCCCCTACGTGTTGTACTTGATATTTGCCTCCTACCTCAACATCGGTACCGCGATTCTTAACCAGAGGAGCCCCAAATCCATTTGATCACTGCTATTCTTCTAGTCTTTTTTTTCGATCTGATTGATTATTATCGAATTTCCATTCTTGCTTTTTGCATATTTTTGGGTGGGTCCTCTTCCCTAGAAGTTCCTTTCCTGGACTTATCAGTCACAGTAGAGAGCAGGTTTCTTAATGAGTTCTGTCCTTTATTATTTTTGTATTCTGATAACCTATTTTTCTTACAAACCATGCTTTTCATTGATCTACTCAAATGCTGTTTAAAAGTTGAAGCTCCTTCATCGTTATAAAGCGAACTGGACCGTTGGCATCACGGGATTCGGTACAGCTCTGTCACACACGCGTGATGCTAGGGTACCTGAAAACATCTGAGAGGTGAGGAACATACTATCGTCATCTTGATAGCATTTTTTCAGGTCACATCAATGTTACAGCCTGTGCTGCATCTTAACAAGCATTTTGTGAGTAAACGTGTTGGTGACAATCTTAGCGTCGTACCAAGCACAGAGGGTCAAGGAGCTGAACCCAGATGAGGAGCGTGGTCACATTATCTTGCGAACACAGCGATCATGCTTTTCTAGATTCCACAGGGACGGCCTTATAGGGTTTTATAACTGCCTCCAGTGTTTGGCTGTTGATTGTCACGACATTTTGAGGGCGTGTTGGCACACAAAGGATTCCAAGGCCAGAATTCAGACACGGTAGATCAAAAACGCCAGCAAATTCTATCCATACTTCACCCCTGGCGCTCCAAAGTTTTCCCTTTCAGTGTTGAGATGAGTTGGTGGTACAGACGAACCTAATGTCACGGGGAAGGCTCAGGGCAATACACAATTCCACTGTCCAATCTACCTCCCACAGTGAGTGGATACCACGCTTTGAAGCGAACTTCCCTTGAACCAGTTGGCTAAGAAATGGTCACCATCCGTGAGGACAGATACCCGCATCACGTGGCGCCCTCGCGATGTACCTTTAAGAGGCAGGCTATAAAAGTACAGAAAAGCGATGTTGTTTTTGTCCTCTACGTGGCTACCGTAATAGTCACACCTTTCTTCTTCTTCTTCTAGAAGAGGGTGAATTGCTTATAACCACACAATTTATCAGCACGTATGTGTGTGGGTGTCCACAAAGGCATCAGGACACAGGAGATCAAATGGAAAAAAATAAATAACCTTGGGCATGAAATCAGCCAGTCAGAACCTCAGAGAAAAGTTGACCACCACACAGTCCACAAGAGATAAAAAAGAGGAGTAGTGTAGTGTTTGGGCTTCTCTCGATCATGCTGACCTCACTTGAATGGGCGCGTGATCCGTTGCGGTCGCCTTGGGGGCTGAAAAATCTAACCCACTGACCTACGACTCGTAGCCAATCACCGCATGTGAGTGGCCTGGCATATTGCTGTCGATCTACTTCACGTCCATTCTTTGTTTAAGTGTGAAAGAAGTGGACACGTAGGCTTGCGTGCCGCTCCTTCTTCACGAACCACTAAATTCAAATAACCCGACTTCCATTATTAAGGTCAAGGGTGCAGATGAGGGTAATCAGGTGGCTGAAGTGGTGCCAACTCACCACAGTGGTCACACGAAGTGATGGGGCTGGGGAATGGAGGTCGCAAGTGCACAAAACCAAGCGAATGAAATCCTTCGAAGGATACCATAAGACGTTTGTGCTACGAACCACAGAGCAGGCTCTACGACGACGCACGTTTTCACCTCGCCTATCTGACCGACGAGGAAACGCAACCTCAGAAGGTGGTGATGAAGCATACGATCAGGCCATGGAGATTGATGAGGCTAGACAGATTTGGCAGCCGCTTCGACGCCTACCACCACCTCGGGCAGAAGAGTCCAACCCTCATAAGACGGAAAATGAGATCGAGAAGAGTTCTGAGTGGGAGAAAGAGTACGATGAGGCGATGTGCAAATAAAAGCAAAAGCTCCACTTAGCACTACATCAAGGTCAAGGGAATGAAACAATCCCAACCTGTGGGGCGCACACAGGCACCGCATTCCAGGTGTGCATAGGTAATCGACACTAAAGACCTCTGGATTTGAAGGTTCCTGGTTATCCAGTTGGGGTCTCCTAGACCTCTGATACACTGATCCACGATGCCAGTTCCCCTTTGTCGTCCTAACTGCCCATCATCGAAGTCGACCTCGCATCTCCTGATAATCAAGCGAAACTGATTCTCTGCTTAGTAGAACAGTTGGATAGACCCATTTTCAGACTGACACCTTCGTCCGATCATTCCCCTGTTTTCAAAAAAAAGATCTTTCGGAACGGCAAAAGGGGTGGTGGCGTCTTCATCTCACTGGGGACGTCTTTTTCGGCAAATCGAATGGCCTTAACCGATAGCGATTTACTCTTGACCGACTGTCACGTATCACAAGGGTATTCACACAGCCGTGCTTAGTTAACCGCATTAAATTATCGTCGATGGCCCCTAGAATCTTTCCACAATACAAAACTCTTGCACTTTAGAGCCTAGAAAGAAAAGACATTTGGCGATAAACTCGGAGAATGTCGATTCCCAAAGGCACAAATTATTTGCAAGCAAGGGATATGCGTGGTGGCGTGGCAGCCGAACGCGCAAACAGCTTTGCTGGAGGAAGGCACTTTGGAGGCAACCCTTCAAGGTATTAAATCCTACGACACGTCAGGGAAATACTAAACAACCCCGTCTCCCAAAAAAACTCACTTATACCACTTTGGTTTATTTTTCAAATCATGCAAACAAGTAGGAGTTATAACCTCGTCGCAAGCTTATCATTATGCTACTTCCTGCCGACAAAACACCATGCCTACTTATGAAGTGTGAGTAGTCTTTGCTCATAGGTGCAGATGGGGCATACTGTCCCAGAACGCCACTTAAACGGGTTTGGAGAAGATCCAATTAATTTTATCCCATTTAAAAAGAAGAGTTGTGCGCCTTACATCCCCCACCCCCTTAGATAAGAACCCCTTGCAGATGGTGGAATCAGAGACAAACCAAAGTGCCAAAGAGAGGGCGATCGACGACCACCAGCTTGCCTTTCAGTCGAAGGCAGGTTAAACAATCACAGTGCTTAATGATTGATTTAATAACTTATTTTATAATTTTTCGGTGAGTAAAAAGCAACAATTTTGAAGCGGTGTGTAGAGCTCCCATACACACAGCCCGGCAACAACCACAATCACAAACAATTAGCATAGTGGTGTAAATAATGACGATGATAACGTGGGGGATGACCTTGGAGCCGGTGATGTTGAGAAGGAGATAGGGAGAAGGTGGAACAAGAGGGGACCAAGAATGTACACGAGGAATGCGGCAGCGACGGCAGAGTTAGCAGCCAAACAGCGAAGGGCAGCTAATTTCGCCGTCTATTGCGTCGCCGTTTAAGTTGGCCCCGTTGAGGGAGCTCCTCCGGCTCCACATCCACCTCCACTACAGCAGCTGATGTGGCGGATGACAACGCCGGCTCCAAAAAGTACCTTGCGTTAGTTACTGCATCCTGGAGGAGGCAAAAAACATGGAACTCACAACTTATCGAGGAGGGGAAAGGGTCATTCATCAACTGGATTGACGAAAGGTCATGTTGCTTGGGAATCTAGTTGTACCACCTCCGCTGCGAGAATTGCAAAAGAAAATCAAATCGACAGGATTGCCATGAGACCTTCAGGTCAATCACTCTGTTTGTGGCACGAATCAGTGCTAGTATTTGTCATAACCGTGCAAAGAACACGTGTCACATATACGTGACGCCAACAGCGAACGTAATAATCTCGAAATGACCTTGCATTCAAAATAGTGTCTAGATAGAGGAACATGAAAGATGTGCTTGCTTTCAAGAAGAACAAGGAGTCAGTTTGAGTTGCTATTGAGGGAGGAGATATTTAAAACCCATTTCAGCAGACTGAATGAGAAGGAAAAAACTGCAAGGGGGATTACTTTTTGGAGAACCGTCCAGTAAAAATCAAAATACGCAGACGTGGTGGCCCATAGTAAAATGACGCCGTTTATCCGCCAAACCCATAAAAAAGGGTTCTTGGTAAACTTTCGAGAAGTTCTCATTCTCGGGGCTGCCTTCACCAACATTCCAGAAACGGTTTCCACCTCCCCCTGCTCAGCCTCTCACGATTGGCTACGCCTTAAACTCAAGGTCAACAAGTTACTACTAGTTGCACGTGGCTAAGATGACTCAGTGGCTCCAAATCAAACTCGAACCAATATTCGACAGTCTCCACCAGCTCTCTGCCAGACTCGTCCGCGTTCGTCCAGCCTACATCAGTCAGGAAAGGCGTCTGCCCTAAAGGGTGGAGGGGGAGGGGGAGGAGCGGGACGGTTCGATAGGACTCACACCAGAGGCATGTAGAAATCTCAATCCATAACCAATACCAGTTCAGTTTGTAATACGAAGTGGAACGAGCAATCGATCCACTGCTCCAATCAACCAGATTTGGACTGGAAATGGCATGTCATGTCCTCTCAAAGGTAGGTCAAGAATATTGTCACCTCTTTTCAGCGCAAAAAAACCCTCAAATTCGCGGACTGCAAACAGGTTACATTTTAACGTCGAAGGGACAAACTGCCAGTTTGGATAATCACTGTGAGAAGGATCTACCAAGGGCAACTACCAGTGCATCCCGTAGGAGATGCAATTGCTCCTGGAGTTGGTGAGAATGGGGAGGGGGGAACACCGCCCCAATAGTCCAGACGGCTACTCTGTGTGGATGAAGAACTTAGGTGGACGAACTGCTGCCGACGCTGTAATAGTTTTCGGATTTCGGCCAAGGAAACCGACTTCCGGCTATTCATGAGACTGTCCGAGGACGGTCGAGACTGATGTCAACAGAAGGACAGTGACCTCGGAGGCAGCGAGTCAACGCCAGTCAAGGCAAGGCGACAGAACAAAAGAATGCAGGTGCGCATCGAATCGCAGCCAAGACGGTGCACAAACTGCGGCAGCGTAGTGTATCCCGTCTCCAAGGGCGAATTTGACAACGCGGGGGTCAGCAAAACAAACTTCCACTTATTCACCAGACCATTGGATAACAGACGAGAGGCAGTGAGTCAAGACGGTGGAACAAAGAAGTCTAGAGCATCCAACTTTAAATCGTGAAGTAGAGTTTGCCACAGTAAAAGAAAGAAAACATAAACGAAGCAAAAGAAAAGTGACGGACAACCGACCCCCTAAAAAGTCGTCCAACCAATCAAGCAGTTGGGCGGGCGTCAATTTCAGTGGCAAAAGTTAGTTGGACTTGACAAGGTTAAGGGAGAAGCAGCGAAGTGGCCATAAGAGAGCGCATCCCATCGAACTCGATGGTTAGGAAGCAAAGGAGCGACAAATAGAACCAAAAAAAGCGAAAGGGGAAAAAAGAGAAACATAATTACAAATTGAAATGAAACACCTACCTGAGGGATAAAATTTCCTACAAAGTGGAGAAACAACGCCATTTAGAGAGATTGTTTCGGACTAGAGACGTTTCTACCGAGGGAATAGATGGAGCTAAAACTTATCTCAACGCATAAATCCCTCATCACCCTCGGAATGGAAAACTGATTATAGTGATCAAAGAGCAAAAACCGACAACTCACGAGAGCATTGAGCGCCTCCTCTACGCCTTCGTCAACATCTTCGATGAATTTTGAGGCGATGAAGGGTTGCTGGTGCTCGTCTTCGACGCGCGGCGGCTCATGAGGCGAGGCGACACGTCCCAGTGGTACTGTTACTCCCCGCGGGTTGGCTACAACAACACCTTCCGCCTTCGCCTGATTGGCTGGAGTTGACGCCGCGCACGAATAGCTCCGCGCCACCACCACCGGCGCCGGCAGTGCTGTCATCTCTGCTGTCGGTGTTGTCACTTAAGGGTTAAAAACGTTGTTCCTTATGGTTGAAAGGAGGCTGCTTGAAGGGAATGGAAAAGTAAGCAAGCCTCACCGGAACTGCGATCAAGGAAGGAGGCCACCTTGTCCCCGGCAGAACAAGGAATAGAGGGGAGGTCAACTGCCTCCGACCTCACACGAAAGTGCCAATCAAGACTGCGATAGCGACGTAGTCGGACGCCGCCACCACCACCAACACCATCATATCTACTTCGAAGGAGGGAGGAGTCCTCGGTGATGTTGGAGGCGGAGAAAGTGGAGTGCATCAGGAGGCTTGAAAGTGAGCGAGAGAGCTGCTCGTGAGAAGTCTAAAAACGTGAGGAGGTAAATAGGGCGTCTACGATGAGGTAACAAGTAGGCGATCTTCAGTGGGGATAACGCACCCTAGAATGCAGAGAATGCGTCCGGGGAGGAGCATCCCCATCTTTGGATACTTCCTCCTCCTCCTCCTCCTCCTCTTCTTCTTCGACCGCTATCACGGAGTCGTAGTAGACGCTGGAATAGGTGCCTCCACCACCGTTACCACCATTAAGAGAGCTACCAGTGGGACTGCTAGGTCCGGCCGAGGGAACGGTGGGTAGAGGTGTAACCTCCATGACAACGGAACGCCAAGTAGTCTGTGGTGGCGGGGCTGTCCATGTCCACCGTTTTGATGCGGTGGTGATGGCGGCCACTTCGTCGTAGATAGGTTCGGGAGAAGGTGGGCGCAGGATCTCGGAGAGTCGACGCGAGGGCACTGCCGACAGTGAGGAGGGGCGATCTGCGAAGGAGGGGAGGAAATCACGACTCAGCCAATGGAAATCCAGACCTTCTACAATACAATACTACGGGACCAAGCATGTTCCAAACCAACGAGAGCTTGAAGGATAGGCTTCACTCTTGAAAAATCTTATTCCTCTTAAATTCTCTTTGGGAGAATGCCATTGAGTACGAGATCTGACCTCTGAAATTAACTGATCGGGGGAGTTCTGAAAGGCGTAGACCTCAGGAATGAGCCCCTGAGAGATATATCCGAGTATCTCCAATATGCCCACCTCGTTCAAGTCACCGTCAAAGCACTGGCAGAATCGAGGAGCGATCCAGCCGCCCATCTGACGCCAGCGCTTTGCTGGACTCAAGGTTGCTAAGAATCTGAACATCCTAGGCGGATCCAACAGTCGCATTCAGCTCTCCTACAAAATTCGTCAATCCTTCTTCCTTCGCTCTCGCCAATCAGTCCCGCAGCTACCTTTTCTTCCACTTTATTCATTCCCCATGATTGCAACCTCTGTTGGATAGATGTCCCGAGGGTCCCGCTATCCGTCGTAACAGTTCAGTCAGTTGCGAACCTTTCTAGCCGCCCAATCGAGTTAGTTTGAGATTGACTTGCCATTGACAAAAGTGACAAATACTGTGAGGGCGAAACACACACCGAAGCACCCTCAGATGATGGTCGGTTCTGGCGCGAGGAGAATCTCGGCCAAAGTGAAGTTGAAACATGTCGCACGCGCACACGGGCACACACACACACACAAGCACATAGAAAAATAGAGGGACAACCACTCGGTCCTCTAAAATTAGCATTCGCAAGTATTTTCTTCTAATGCAAAGGTCACACTCCTTCCATTCCTTCATCTTCTTTTATGTGTGTTGGCGTGCGGCTTCTTGAAAGTTGCCACCACCCGCAATTTGTGTGTTCCCTTCCCTCCTCTCCACACTCTATCGCCGATCCAGTCTTTGTAATTCCATAGTGGAGGTACACATCACATCCCACTGGGTCAGTCTATTTCAATGCCTTTTCACTGACTTTTGTCGAGCCATGGCAACTCGAGACTTTCTATCAAGCTCTTTTTACCTGTTCACCGATCAGGCCAACAGTGGGTCCTCATTGCCCAACCAACCACACTTTGTAGATTCCAAGTTCAAGGGTAGAGGTGTAGCTTGCTGATGCCGACTCAGAGGAGTAAGCAGGAGGTGGGACTCTAGTGTCGTTCTTCAAAAGGCACGCCAGTTCGTGGGAATAATGCAACTGATCACTGAACCAGTCCTGCCGTTCGTCCAAGAGTTCAAGGAAGGTCACATACACACACATCCGTTCCACTTTAGCGGAACGATCTATCTCAGAGTAAACCAAGGACTTCTAGTTGTGGGGAAGTAGGGAAAAAAAACGAGTCCGTAGATTGGGGGGTTGAAGAATCAGAAAGAGGTAATCCGTTTTGTTTGTCTTCTTTGTCCCCATAACCCCCACCCCTCGCCTCGCCGCCACCGCCGCAACCGCAACAATAGCTTTTATGTTGGTCCCACCGATTCTTGGCATTTGTTGCGTGGGTAAACATTTATTATTCACGGAGCAGATGTCAAAGCGACAGAGGGGAGATGCTGATAAAGTCTCACCCACGCACCCTCACTTCCATAAGGGACAATTCCGCGTTTTGTGTGGGTTGTTAGCCATTAAAAAAAAACAGAGATTTCGTACCCCATATACGAGTTCCCTTTCGGCCTCGAGCGATTAGCGGAGGAGGGAGTGTTTACACCTTCTAGGAGTCGGTTAGTTCAATCGAGACGTCATGGTAACTTGCTTTCAGGGTAATAAAACATCTCATCATGGTCGATTTGGAACCCACATGTGGAAGAGTGACTTGCAAGTGGGATCGGAGGTTCTGTCACCCGAAAATGCTTGACCACACTGCCACATTGGCAGAAGCGGGCTCAAATAACCGCATAACTTTCAGGTCTCACCTTCTCTATTCCATTAAGGCCCACTGTAAATAGACTACTTGCGACGATATCAGGAGGCAGATTCAAACTCCGCACGTAAAGGAAATGCTGAACATCATCCGCGATTGGAGTCGCGAGGTACGGAAGAATCTCCCCCATCCAAGTGACGAACTGTTGGAACATGTTGAGTTGGATGAATTAGTCTTTAGCTGGGGAGGAGAGTCCACCACATCGGGCCACTTGGGCCGTTCAAGTGCGCTCTTGAGCTTGCGTGCAATGAAAACGATGTCCAGGCTTGGATCACAATCCCAACCTGTGTGGATCGCCCGGAAAAAAATTAATCAGCCTTCCAAATACCTGCACCACGAATCTATCTAACTTCCTCTATGGCTACTCCTGCCGGTTCCACCTTCAATTAACTGTCGACGGTTTCTTTTTTCCAACTCATCACTCAGCTTCGGTGCTTTTATCTCCCATGAGACCCCACCAACAAATGCACACGCGCACGCACTCTTACTCGCTCCTTCAAATCCGTCTAGTTCTCTGGAAAAAGATGTTGGCGACTTTAGGGCATCAGTACTCAACCGTGACCCACGTTGAAGTGGCTCCAAGTGCTGCGCATTTTGAATGGTGGGGAGTCTATCCTCCGATCTCCTCTAGTACAAATAACTGAAATTCATAATTCGTCCATCTAACAGTCGCATGGGAGCCCCCCGCCCTGGTGAAGAAATAGGGGCGAATTCCGTGCATGACAATAACTTCCACACATATAAAGTTCCACACATTTGATTCTGGCTCAGTCACATGGAGAATTCAAGGGGTCCATCCTTCACAAAGCGCAGTGCTTATTGGTTCTGAATTAGTCCCACGGCGAATAGCATCAGGCAAAACAAACCACCCTCCTGCGGCTCGGCAGACCCCGCCTTACCTCTTTTATATACGTTTTTGATCTAGACAACATATTCAAGCTATCTGATCTTCCCACAGCCTTCGAGATAGTATTCTTCCCATACAATGCGCCTTTACTCCCATTCGATGAGGATGGCATTGGATAAAACCACCTAACCTATCGATACGCCTCCAGCATCCATTCGTTCATCTTCCTTCATATCACAATATCCACCGTCAAAACCGTCTTTCTGCAGGTACTACTTGACTGCGAGCTGGCAGTATAGTCATCAGTAGGTTCCACAAGGCCCAGCCACCTCCTCTCTTGCGAAGGCTTCCAAGTGTATCCACTCGGTTCTGGATTGAATGCGGATGCCAGCTGGCCCGTAATTTTCTTCTCCTTCTCTCTCCTACAGCAGATAAGATGCCTGATGCTCCAAGTTTGCAAGATGGTGAAACTACGTCTCATCTCGGTTCGTCAGACCGGCTCCAGTGGCTTTGGTAGAGACGGTGGCACAGGCAAGACTTCAATCTAGCATCAGATGCTGCTGAATTTTCGCACGAGGCAAGAGACCAGTACCTGCTAGTTGTTTCATGACTCACCACATACAAAACATCATTAGTTTTTTTTGAAACGGACGTTTTGGACAGCTTAATGCGATTTGTAGTAATGAAGAGAGAGAGAGCGAGCTGTCGTAGTGGGCCGAATTCGGACGATATCCTCCGATGGCTCGAAGGTGAAAGAAGCTAGACTTTAAGACCTTGGGTTGGTGAATAAACACCTCCAAGAGGATTCGACGAAGCCTGAGTAGATGAGTCTATGCAACGCGACAGCGAATCAATTCAACTCGAATCCTTCACTAAACAGAGGCAAGAAATTCTGCAACAATCTAATCATTCTTTACATCAAACTTACCGCCATTCATTGATGGGGTAGTAGCGCCAGCCACACTAGAGGCATTCGAAACGGGATTGGACGGAGTAATGTGCCCTAGAGCCTCAATGATAGCTCGGATCCACCGACCCATCACTACAGTGTCGCCAGCATCAAGGAGCAGCAGCAGGGGCGTAAGAGATGGTGCGGACAGACGGACAGCAGAGGGGTGGCGTTTATCCGCGGCTGGGGCAACTTCCACTACGCCCGGCTGCAATGGCAGACTGAGGAGGAGGGGAGGAAGAGAAGGACGAGGCGATGAATTGCTGTTGCCACATTCCACGCCCAATGTAGAGGCGTAAATCTCCAAAATAGAGGCATGCAACACGCAATACCGACGTGTCCACGAGAGGCGACCAGGAATGGAGATAAAGATGTCGCCTAGAGGAATACAAATACGACTGTTCAAATGGTAGTTGAATCGGAATATTCCACAAATAGGCTTTTGCTAAGACGGAAGTGAGAGAGTCGTCTGTTGGCTGAAAAATATCCTTGAGGTTGAAGAACCAGCACATAGCTCCAGCACTTAGGGTCGAAGAAAAATCATCCGAGAGGAAGGAGTACTTAGGGATTGAAATTGGCATCACGTGATTTAAGTTTTGGAATGACGGGTTATTGCAACTCTTGCTATTCCAGAAATCTACTAGGCGTGTTCTGGTTTGAGGTTCTAGAAATAGGTATTAAATTCAGTTCATAATGAGATTGGTTTTCACCCCGACAAGGCAATAAGACAAGGGGATGAACATTGTAGTGGACTAATAGATCTCTTTGCCTTAGAGTCGCTGAAAAAGACATGAACACATGGCAGACGTAAAACCTCTTGTGTAATCCAAACACGGGGCAGCAGGCACAACTTTTTTCCACCTGCGAAGCTACTTTATTCCTACCGTTACACCAACCGTCTAAGGAGAGCGAGGGGATCAAAAAGCCTGACTGCCAAGAATTTCTCCTGTGTGTGTGACTTGGTGTTGGACGGGAATGCCTCTCCGTAAAAGGCATGGATTGGCAACCCCACTTGCCCTTTAAGTAGGCACGTCTGATAGCTCTTCCACAGTCGTGATGGGTCTAGGGAAAGAACCCTCGAGAGTCACCGAAGGTAAATACCACCAACCAGCCAGTGACATCTCCCGGAAGGTCTCATGAAATAAATCTCAAGTGTGAGACCACCAAGGATTCGTGAAAAGGTTCCGGTTCTGGCCCCTCAACTCGCTTTCCACATGTTTGGGTACGGTGAAGAGGCTGCGTGGAATTAATTGCCAAAAGACGATCAAGTCTCGAGTTTCTCCGCACCACTGGAGATGCTGCGGAGATTTTAATTGTATATACATGTGGCAAAAGCTACATTTTATCATCAATGGCCATCACCATCAAGTGGAGAACATGCTCACCTTTAATGATAACCAGCCACATGCCAGAAGGGGACACTTATGAGCTTTTACTTATTTATTTCCCTCCCTCAGCTCCCCAAACGCTCACCGTACCTAACGCCTAGCTGGTATAAGCAGATCCAACACCCACGTATTCCAGCTTGCCTGCAATATCCTCAAGACAGCTATCTCTCCGCTGTCATGAGTCCGTTTTGGGGCTGATTGGAGGTCAAAAACGTTCGGCATTCCCCCCATCAATGTCAAAGAAGACTAATTTGCGCGCCCAGCTCACACACACAAACACATGATGAAACACTGCTTTCTATCCTGTGGGTGGAATTCTCGCAGTCACCTTCAACATAGCAAGAAACAACGAATTCGCTAAAGTACAAGCACAGCCAGTGTCGTCACATGACACAGGCAAATACGCATAAGTACAACGCCTTCTTCGGTCGCCTCCTCTTCCTCCTCCTCCTCCCCATTTCTCACTCCTTCCCCAATGGATATAATTACGTGCGACACCTCGAAGATCAATCCACCCAACAGCCACCCAGGCCGTTCCCCCCTAAGAGATGGTGAATTGACGAGCAAGCTAGCTAGCGAGCGGGCAGACGGACGGACGAACAAACGATTTGCATACATGTGTGCACCAGCGAGAAGGGTTGACAGCCAAAAAAATATAATCACGTAATTCGATGTGAATGCCTGCCTACCTGCCTCTCTCTGTGCTCGTGCATGCGTATGCCAATGTTTGCTTACTACGGAACGCATACACACACACACACACACACACACACACACACACACACACACACACACACACACACACACACACACACGAAATGGCGAGGGCTAAGAGTACGCCAAGTAAAGGGTTGAAAAAGTGGGCCAAATCGCGAGAAAAGGGGCATCTTAGGTTGATTAAACTACCAAGCAAGTGTTTGCCTATGCATTTCCCCTCTCCGCTTCCCATCTGAAGGCCTCTTTATTCTCCGATGGCTACCTATGGCGAAAGTGCAAAATCCCCAGCCCCACAGTCTACCGCCGACACGATGGCGAAACAAAGGCGTTGTTGGACCAACGCGCAGTCAAGCAAAGCGTCCAGGTTATCAAACCTGTCCTTTTCTGACTATCGCCAGCATAATGTGTCTTGCAATGACTGTCGACAGCACCGAAGGTCAAACCTTCTGAATGAAATTATTTAAAACCGGCAAACAAGAAGTTCCTAGGTAGTCTTAGCCCCCTATAAGACGATCTCAACCTATCAAGGAAACGATTATGCATAAAAACGCCAGGATAGCCTAGTCATGACGTCCAACCGCTTGTGTGTAGGCCGCTCCGTTGTTTGCGTGCGCGTCGGTGCCACCTAGGAAGGGTGCACTGCGAACGTGCTCGGAGAGCTAACCTAAACAGAAAATTGGCACTTTTTTCAATCCGTGGTAACCCTGTTTTACAGCCAACACTCAGAAGGAATCACCCAGGCGCCTACTCAGCACACACACACATACATTCTAGCACGGCGTAGGTGGCTCCAACACTCGCATCCAGTTTTTGTGGTTGTGCGTGGAGGTTGCACACTCCTTTGCTAACTTCTCGTAGTCAAGAATGGAGACCAGAGCGCTAAACGGCAATGGTTACATCGAGTTTACACTAGTTTTTGAACTCTTTTTTTTTTAAATATACGAAGAGATGAATTTGCCCGATAAGACGTCTCTTCTGTCCGGGAGGGTAATTTTGAACTCCAGGCACGCACGCACAACTCTTGCCCACAGTACCTAAAGCAGGAGATAAAACACCGTTTCTCTTACATACAACAAAAAGCCCTCTCTTAGGGGGGGGCGGCGAGGGTCCATTTTTGTTAGTACCTACTTGTGGATGAAGTCACTTAACTACACCCCCACCCCCTGACCTTTGCCGTCTTCAACGAGGGCGGTAAAAAGGACTACCGCCTCCCTCTTCTTCCCAGAAAAACGTGCTCCAGGACCCACTTCGGACAAGACACATGACTAGTACCAAATGTAAGTGGGGAGAAAAAGGGAAAAAAAGAGGCAAAAGCCAACTTTAGGATCATTTTTTAATGAACCTGCAGAGGTGATAATGGCCTGATACCGCCTCAAGCCTCGAAGGAAATCCGAATTACTCCACACACCGTACTAGGGCACCATACCTCCGTGCTTTACAAATTCCACATGAAATATTAATGCGCCGACGTTCTCCTTAAAAAACTACATTTAACTCAAATATTTACCTTAAGTGGATGAAACATTAGAGAATTCAATGAGAGAAGGAAGGAGAGCCGTTTGCACCATCAACGCAGCATAAAGCTGCCGTAAATGAAGAGGAGGAAGCAGAATGTTTCCCCTTTTCGGAAGGACGGCCTTTTCCTTGACTAAGGGGAAATAATTTCAAACTCCTCTTTTCTGTGTTTCATTTGCATCTCTTTTTCCTTTCAAAATGTCTCCCTCTCCCCCGCTACTTGTCGTTCGGTGAGTCACATGTTTGCCTTCCGTCATTCAACGCAGCCGTGTCACCGCCTTTTTGCGATCTAGAAGGAATGCGCATTTTACGCGCCACCTGCTTCTGAAGGGCTCAGACCGTAGCACAGCGGCTGATCAAAATATTTCAACTGCGATGACCAGATTACTTGAATCACCTCCGTATTGGTTGGAGGAACCATTACTGATGCTCCCTAATGGCTACGGGGTGATCCTTCCTGTGCCCGCCTAACCTAACCCCTCTATTTCTCACCTGCTGACGCTGATTGGAACCCTTTTGACGATGTCAACCCACAGACCCCCTATTCCACTAGCCTTACAGCTTCTCTATACGCTAACAACGTCTTCATAGACTAACTCGGACGCTACATCGGTCACCGCCCAGTAGCCCAGCTCTGACACACTATCGCCTGAGAACCATTTGACGACTTCAACTGGAACAATAGGGAAGGCTTTTGTCCAAACAGATCGGCTAGTCACGACACGAAGAACACTAGAGAAGAAAGACATCTGCTGTGGATAGCTGAAACTGTGGGGACGCAAATCAAATCGCATCGGCTCTTGGTAGCCATTTGATCTCCCATTCCGCCTCAACACCGGTAATGACGCGAAATGTACATTGGAACAGTGGATGTGTGGAAATGTAGAACCCCTTATAGCCTTAAGTAGTACCTGGCCAATGAACTAGTATAATAAAGGTCACCAAAAGAGCACGTGGTCGGGAGGGGAAGGAGGAGTCCAAATTTATGCGGTGCACAGCGACATTCGCCGAACATGGAAGTCGGGCTGGGGTGATTGAGGATCAGAGCATGCCCTTTATCCTTTTAATTTTCCTAAATGTCATGGGAATAATATACTCAGATGCGCGGAATGTGATGGCCTAAAAATATGCGCCATTAAATCACACGTATATGTTAGCGTACCCATCCAACCCTCTCTTCACATGCACGCACATGCACATGTGACGCATTTAATTTACACGGGTGAATAAGATTAAAAAGAATAAAGGAAAAAAAAACAAGAAAAACCAAGTTGAGGGATGGTTAGCGCCATTTTGGGACAAATAAAACATCCGCTTAGCTATGGTAGTAGTGATGGTGGTCGATTTGCCTCTACCGCAGAGCCTGACTGGTATGTACGTGCTATGACAGGAATTATGGCGTGGGCGCTGTTCGACCCTGAACTGACGCACAGTTGGTGTCTCTGTCGTTCAAGCCAAAACATTGTCTTAAGAGTGCATCGCATCGAGAAAAACCTAAACCTGAAAACTGCGCCGTTCTCCCAAACGGGAAGGATAAAAGCAGTTAAAAACACAATGGATTACAAAGTGGTCCAGTTGCTGTCGTGGCCAATTCCGAGTCCAGAATGAATGTTCGTGGAACGGGCTGAATAGGAAATGGGTGTTAAGTAGCGTAGTGGAGCAGGTCTGATGCCTTCTACTTCCCCTCATGATACGCCCGCTACTGGGCCCGGCCCTAAGGCATTCGAGCACTTCCGCTACCAAGCTGGTCACTTCAACTACGGCTATCCGAAAGCGAAAAAACTTAAGGCAGTTGTCCTCAAAGCATGGAAAAAGTTGCCCTATTGTTCCAAACTCAACCAATCCACTTGCGACACACGAATTTGGAACGGACATCTACCGCAAAAATATAGGAAACATATTTCGCGCATAAGAGACATGCAGACCTGGTTAAAAAAAATCGGGATATCGAGTATGACCCTGGTGGTGTGTGGCAGTGATATCCCAAAGAGTTAGGAAATGAGTAATCGACCAACAAAAATAGCCCAACGCGGAACAGACGTCAGCAAAGTGACTTCACTCACCCGCCAGCACCGATTCATCCAAGCTCGTATTCGCTGACGAAGACGATGTTGATGACGATGACTTCATCGCCTGATGCTGTATTGCCATCTTTCCCGTCAAACCCCGAACACTGTGCCAGGCTCGCGTCCTCGGTGAAGTCATGGAACCAACCCAACCACCAGGCCCATCACTTCCAACCACCGCTTCAAGCTGCGTCCATCCAAACCTTCTTGTCGTCAGCGTCGGAGGCGACGAAGATTCAGCCATTTCCAGACCATCCGATGGCCGAGGAGGCAGGATAAGTGATCGTCGTTTCGGGAGATTCAACGAGTCGACTACCTTCTTGCGAACCGAGGAGAACAACCCTGAAGCTCGGGATTGAAAAAGATCGTAGGTCGAGACAGATGTGGAGGTGATGGAGAATATGCTTTGGCGATGATAAGGAGAGGGATTGACAACACTGGTAGCCACTAGCGAGGAATTCCTCTGATCAGAGGCCTCTCCATTAGTTCCATCGGTGGCGGAGCTGCTCGAGGAAATCAAACCCGAAAATCCGCTGTCCTCCTGTCCAGATAAAGGGGGGGGGGGGGGAGGTAAGCGCCCACTAAAATTGTTCAAGAGAAATTGGTTTTCTTAATCAAGATACCTACCTGATTGGCATCAAAAGCGTTAGGTGGAGGCAGTGGAGGTGGTGGCGGTTGCTGTCGTTGTGGCAGCGTCATCTCTACCCCACCAAGAAAAGTTGGTGATGCCTGGATGGGAGGTAGAAAGAGACTGTGGGGACGGGACTCCACGCCAGCCATGCTTTTTCGTCGTGACGCCGCTGACATCGTGGAAGCAGTTCGTGCGAAGTCGGTGAGGGAGAGCGCATCCACCACATCACTGGAACGACGACGGTGCTGACGGTGGGCCTGACGACAGTAGTGGCCGATGAACGACTCAGCGCGACTTGGTGTGATGCCTTGTGCGTACTGGTTTATTTGCTAAAACGGAGAAAAAGAGAAGATCGACGACGTTGACCTCTATCGCAGAAGCTATTAAAAGCTGATGATTCTACGAGGAAGCCTCTATGGGGATATAACACAAAGTGGATTTATAATCTTTTTTCTCGACACGGTTAAACCGTTTCGCCTTCCGAACGATCACAGACACGCAGGGTAAAATTTGCCTACTGGCCAAAATCAACCGTCCACGGATCCGACCTAGAGCCGCGCATATCTCCACAAAGAAAGTTTTTTACTCATCATCGCCGGTGGTGGGCTTAGGTATGTGTGTGCAAATAACTACTCCCTTTTCCGGACAGGGCTGAACACTTTTACTTGGTCGAACAACGAAATAGGGTACTCTGCATCTCTCTCTGGAGCCATTACAAGCAATCGAAGGGACCGAGAAATCGGATCTAGAATCGCCATTTTTTGGCGCCCCTATCAACCTTCCTTCCTATTTCGACTCAGATCTTCACGAAGAAATGAAAGGTTTACTTCATCAAGACCTATGCCAGCCACAATCGAGAAACATGACTTGAGTTTCAAAGGCAAGGACAAGAAACATGCTTCAAAAACTTCATCTACTGTCCAGATCAAACGACGGTCAGAAATTAGTTAGCTACATTTTTTATTCGCCAAAATTCCCAAGTTTCTCCAGCCCGAATCCCCAACCACGTAACTGAGATCTTCCAGGAAACTACGATATAGCAAGAAGGGGAAATGAAAGAGGATCAAGTGCTGATCAGAAACGGAAATGAAATGGTCCTTTCCTCATCCGAATCATGACTTTCCAGGTTACCGACCCCCCAAACGATAGACCTGGACCCTCTAGAAAATTAGTAACAGTAAAGGAACGAAGAAAGAGGAGACTAACGGCGATCCAAGCCAGGGCCTCCACTTCACAGTCTGCAGCGAACACGAGAGCCCGACCTCCGCCGCCATGAACTGTCGCAGCAGCGGCGACAGTACCGGTGCCAGGAGCAGTACTGACGCCGGCAGTATGCGTGACCTTGAAGACGTGTTGCATGCCCGACTCGCGACCCGCATACACCGCCATGGTGGAGGCAGCGGCTACAAAGAGGCTTACAGCCGGCGAGGTGAGCGCGGCATGGGGAGAGCGGAAACCGAGGAGGTGCGCGTCCGGCGTCAAGAGGCAGTGCCCGAGGCGACACCATTTGCGCGGCTTGTAGCGGTAGTATAGCGCACCGTTCAGTGTGCAAGACGGGGCAGCGCGGCGAGAGGAGACTTCGGACCTCTTGGGCAGCCTGTGGGTAAGTAGACAAAAGAAAGCACTGACCAATCAATCAATCTACTGATCAGTGAATATCTGAAGGCAATCAAGGACCCCACAGACCTCGGCTCTGTGATAGCCGAGATCGAGCCCTCAAATGATGAAGCCTACACTCGGATAAACCCTGTGGGGTAAACAAATGGCCAAACACCACATCAATAGGTCCGCACGACTTGGTTATTTTTGTCTCCGTGGTGAACAGCGAACTACGTGAGGCCAAGACCGAGTGGATCGCAAGACATACAAGGCAGGCTAAATTAGAGCAGAACGGCTCGGTGCATTTCTGGTGCGTGAAGCACAATGAGGGAGATGAAAAAAATGGAAACTTTTGGATGGCCTGTAGGGGCTATCTAATTCAAGTGAAGATGAAAGTAGTCTATGATTGGAGCCTTGACAGTATTGCGAAGACCGACTTAACCCTCATTAAAGGCATTTGGTTGGCCCAATTTGAACAGGGAGACCGTCCTACCCGCCGATTCGCCTTCTCGTGCGAGCATCTGCCTAAAACCGGGTCCATTCACTAGGATGAATGACATTAAGGACCCCTCGTCGGCGTTTTGCCCTAGTTTCTATACTCCCTTTCCATTTTACGACTGTGCGATGTTTACCTGGGTTGCCCTCCGGTTCGCTCGTCGTAGGCAGACAAAAGGACACTTTGAACGCGTTTAGTCTCAATTTTGCAGAACTTGGCATCCGGTCAGTTAACAAAGGTTGCTGAGTTTACAATAACCCTTCTATGGTTAGCTGTGGCAGATATCTTTCTACTCCGGTTTTCGTGTAGCAACTAAACGACAAAAGCCTTCCTCGTGGTTGCGGAGGGGACCCCGACCACATCCTACCGCCATGCTGCCTGGCATGGCATATGGCACACCCAAGTCCCCAGACAGTTTTATGATGGGCATAGTGGAAAGGGCGGGTCTAAATCCCACCCCGTTGCCTGATGCACGATTAAAGCGAATATCACTGAGCTGGAGTATTCCACGCAGAACTTCAGCAACGCAATTTTCAATGCAGTTACTACCGCAACTAGGCTGTGGTGGTTGAAATATAAAGGAGTTTGGTAGAGTGGTTGACCACCGTCCGTCTCAGAGTGAGCCAGAGAAGCAATCAGCCGCATCTGGCGGTGTCAGGTTAAGCAGACACAAGAATTGCTACTAGAAGGCATTTAAATTAATGAACCTGGAGGGTAAGTCTCCCCCCAATTTTTTAATTTGCAATACACGGTAACATCCAACGATCGCAGTATCAATAAATTTTGTCCCTCGTCCATGAAATGAGCGCATTTGAAGCAGGTGATGCGTAAATTTTTTTGTCATTTTTGAGAGGAGTACCTTTTTGGCAAGCCCACTGCTTCAAGTGAGAGGAGACTCACTGGATGACAAAAGAGGGAGGGGAAGGGGATGTTATTAAAGCAAAAGAATTCGCCCCCGAAACAGAGTTACTTAAACCCTTCGGAAGGGGCTGGGGTGACCACAAGGATGAAGTCCAAAAATCCGTCCAACTATAGTTTATAGTTTTGGAATTCCGACCTGGAGAGAAAAGCGTTTCCAAAAGCATCTCTTGCGTATAGAACCATTGGAACGAAAGAGGTGGGGGTGGGGAATTGAATGTAAGAAATACTCGTACCATCTTCTAGCTGAAGGAGAATTCGCCGGAAAGATGGAAGCAGCTCTTCTCTCCCATTCACCATCGCTAAGACCTTCGCTTCCACTGATGACTTTCGGTGAATACGGGTTTTCACCTTTATTCAAGCCATTTTTGAGGAGAATCTGGTACTACGGTTTCAAGAAGTAAATAAAATGCGAAGGTGTGATGTAATTCCCTACTTTGTAAGAAGCTAACACTAAATAGTCTAGATCCTCGAAAGGAGAAAATCCGAACATCTCAAAAATTCTCGCCAAATCATGCGGTCGGTTGAAATGAGTCTCCAATTACAAAAAACCCCTCTTAGATGGAGTTCACAGTCTGATATAACAGAGGAAGAAGTAACAAGGACACTGTGGTGGTATTGAAAACGGCAATATTCTCGCCATCATGTCGATCCACCGTCTACCATGCGAATACGGTGCAGAAAGTGGGAAAGAATCCCGAGTTCTTGGAATGGGAGGCAACGGACTTTCGATCTCTACCAGGCAGACAAGGGCATGATAATGTTTCTTCGTACTTCCGGCCTTTCTCTATTATTGTGATGAAATGACTCACTCCGACTTGAAAACAGCTTAACAGGCCATTATAGACACATCGTGACCAAAAGGTAAATCACCTTCGTTGAAGCAAATCACACAAAACGCGTCTTTATTTAACAGCATCACTAACAAAGATCCTGATACATCTGCATTTCAAGGCTTTGCATCACTCTGCAAGATGACATCCTACCAAATCGGATTCGAAGCTTCATTGCATCTCTCTCGCTCTCCTTATCAGTGTAAATCACACCATCCAGTCTCGGATTACTCCATCTAAACTTGAAACACTCATCTGAGCTACAACCACTCACCCATCCGGTCCCATCTCCAATGTACTTCAATTCATCACCCGGACATAAAACTCCACTAATATCTTCCGCTTTAATCACCAGGATATCACATTTGCTTGATAATGACAAGGCATTCATCATTTGCGCTACTAGACAGAGACAATGATGAAGACGAAAGCGATTAGGGTGACAAGACTGATGGGCGCGAGTCAAGAAAGTGCATATGAACAGCCTCCTTTGAATATGAAAATCCCAAAAGATCTGACGCGAGTTTTAAACTCTGTTGCCTCCTCGGCACCACTGACACCGAGTCGGCTTGACGTGATGTGAATTAATAAACAAAAGAAAGAAGATAATCACAGTGCTATCACGATTCTTGGAAAAAAAGGTGTGGGAGTTGGCCAATAAGATGCATCAGTTCGGTTGGAGCCAATGCAATAGCATTTGAAGTTGGGAAGAGGAGAGAGGGAGAGAATCCGCCGATCCCAACAATGTGCGAGTCACTTCTATGGAAAGGTGATGCAGGTCGACGAATTAATCACTATGATTCCAGCCACTGGAAACTGCTGGCAAGGCAGGAGCGCGTTGCTACTTTTAACCGCAGAAGCTTGTGTACAAATTCTAGATCGAGTACTACGGAGTGGAGTTTGTCAAAACGCTTTCTTGTCACAGTGCGTGAAAGGATTTCGCACAAGAAAGATTTCTAGATATTCCAGTGATAAATTGGCTAGCCATGAGGTTCCCTAGGAGAACGCATCAGACAGCGCTCCTTCAACAGCGAATTAATTCATCTTTTACTACAGCACCAGAGTATCGTAAAAACCGGGAGATCTGCGACATCTCCTTTGATAACAATTGACATCTACAAAAATTGAATGAAGATCAGATCAATCCACTCACTCACCTCGGTTAAAAGGAGTGTATAGGGGAGAGGGGATTGCGTAGGTGAGGCCTTATCAGTACCTCCTCCTTCCTCCACACAGACGTCGGCTGTGCGAGCAACCATGAGTGGGTGAAAAGGCAGATGTTCACACACACACACACACACACACACACACACACACACACACACACACACACACACACACACACACACACACACACACACACACACACACACACACACACACACACACACACACAC